>NW_022589774.1:5839105-5841492 GCF_004348235.1 Phoca vitulina | reverse complement strand
GCTTATGCTCTCTCTCTCTCTCTCTCTCTCACTCGCGCGCTCTCTCTCTCAAATAAAGAAAATCTTAATAAAATAAAATAACTCAAAAAATAGGAAGAGCAAGTTTAAAACAAAATATCAGGAACCTTCACAAAACTGACTTTCCGGGAAAGTTTTAGGGACAGTAAACATTTCATCTAATTTTATGTATTTATACAGTGAAGAGTAATATTCAGATTACATTTGTGGCATGACAGGAACCTCATCCTTCAAAGAAAGATTTAGGCACATTCAGTAGTCCGATCTCATTGAGGCCAGAAGCTGTGGTTAATATAGGCACTCCTAAAAAACCTTGGTTCTCCAAATTCTGGCGATCAGCCGCCCTCCCCTCCTCCCCCTTGCTTATGCTACTGCCAAGAAGAAAGGAGGCGGGCTAACGAGGTAGCAAACCATTGAGGGCTTTAGAAATGTCACTGCAATCATTTTATTAATAGCTGCCGCTGTTTAAGTTATTTTGTGTAACTGGGCATTTTTAACACAGGCATTGTGACTATAACATGAACAGTTTTCCCTCTACTGTGGCCCCTTTATTACCTCAAGCTAATTTGCTCCATATCCCCCTCATCAATGTTTCCTACCCCCCATTTCTGACCTTTGACAAAGCAGAGCTTTATGTATGGAAACTCCTTTCCCTCTACAACCTTTAAACTCATAACGATCTTATGAAAGAGAGGTTATTTTTATCCATAGCTTATCCCCGGGAAATAAGAGAGTTGAAGAGGTTATTGGTGAAAGTCTTGTTGCAGCTAGTCAGTGGAGGAAGTGGGATTTGAACCCATTCTCTCTGACCCCATGGCTCAAGTGCTTAATGCAACATGAGGCCCAGACGTCTATGCAGGTCCGCAACACCTGCGCTTCCTCCCTTCCTCCTCCTTTCTTTCCTTTCGTCCATCCATTGGTTTCTTTAATAAATGGCTTTTGATGTTTTTGAAGACGGGGGGGATGTCTTTCTGTGGTCGGAATCTTGAAAGTAACAAGCAGCTAACAGTGTAGCTGCTGGCCACATATGACCGTTTGGTGTTTGAAGTGTGCCCCATTTGAGTTCAGGCATGCTATAGGTATCAAATACTATCAGACCTAGCAGACTTCCTACAAAAAAAAAGAAAATGTAAAAAGAATGGAATATTTTTAAATTGATTACATGTTGAAATAATATTTTGGATATATTGAGTTGAATGAAGTCTATTATTAAAATTAACTTCTTCTGTTTTGCTTTTTAATATGACCACTAGAAAATTAAAAATTACCTATGTGGCTTGCATTTGTGGTCCACATTATATTTCTTTTGGGGCAGCACTATTACAGATGGTTACCAGACTATTCCTGGGAGCCCTGGTTCAGAGGGATGCCTCAGAGCATTGGGGACCGGTGGATAGAGACAAGAATTAACAATAGTTATTGGTGATGGTAAGAAGCAAGCTTGATGACACCTTAGATGACCACCAGACAGAGACCAATATTAGCTGGCATTTATTTACTACTTAGGGTGTGCAAGTACTTTGTCAAGCACTTTAGTGGATTATGGTTTTGATCCTTACAACAACTCTGAAGTAAGTACTCGCACAGACTTATTTTGTTAGATGAGAAAACCAGGGCTTAGAAAGGCTAAGGCACAGGATCCTACAACTAGTAAATACTAGTTTACTGTGTAACACCACTGGCATGCAAATACTAGTAAATGATGGAGCTGAGTGTCAGATCTGGGCGTGAATCCAGAGCATGTACTTGTAACCACTCTGCATCACTGCCTCCCAAAGGCAAAAGAGAAAACATTACCTAGAATGGATCCATAGCAGTGCTTTATTGTCTGTGGTGGGGGTGGGGGCACACATTCTCCTGCACTGGCAGATGTCATCTCTCTTAGGGAATATAGTACAACAATTGATGTTCCTGAGAATGGCCTCAAGTTAGCAAGAAATGGTGAAATTATGCCTGATATGATATACTTCATTTACTAGTCCAAGGTTGCCTTAGTTAGGAAATATTGACCAGAAATTGATTTTAGAAACTTTAAGGGCGCCTGGGTGGCTCATTTGGTTAAGCGTCCGACTCTTGATTTCTGGTCAGGTTATGATCTCAGGGTCCTGAGATCAAGCTCCACGTCAGGCTCTGCGCTGAGTGTGGAGCCTGCTTGAGATTCTTTCTCTCTGGGCGCCTCTGTCCCTGCCCCACTCACATGTGTGTGTGTGTGCGCACACGCGCTCTCTCTCTCAAAAAAAAAAAAAACAAACCCGCAACCCGATACTTAAAGCTCACTTCAGATTGCTTTTTCTTTTTTTTTTTTTATTGTTACGTAAATCCCCATACATTACATCATTAGTTTTAGATGTAGTGTTCCATGATTCATT
>NW_022589774.1:5653451-5839095 GCF_004348235.1 Phoca vitulina | reverse complement strand
ATGCTGGCCTCATAAAATGAGTTTGGAAGTTTTCCTTCCATTTCTATTTTTTGGAACAGTTTCAGAAGGATAGGTATTAATTCTTCTTGAAATGTTTGGTAGAATTCCCCTGGGAAGCCATCTGGCCCTGGGCTTTTGTGTTTTGGGAGATTTTTGATGACTGCTTCAATTTCCTTAGTGGTTATAGGTCTGTTCAGGTTTTCTATTTCTTCCTGGTTCAGTTTTGGTAGTTGATACATCTCTAGGAATGCATCCATTTCTTCCAGGTTATCTAATTTGCTGGCATAGAGTTGCTCATAATATGTTCTTATAATTGTTTATATTTCTTTGGTGTTGGTTGTGATCTCTCCTCTTTCATTCATGATTTTGTTGATTTGGGTCCTTTCTCTTTTCTTTTTGATAAGTCTGGCCAGGGGTTTATCAGTCTTGTTAATTCTTTCAAAGAACCAGCTCCTAGTTTCGTTGATCTGTTCTACTGTTCTTTTGGTTTCTATTTCATTGATTTCTGCTCTGATCTTTATTATTTCTCTTCTCCTGCTGGGTTTAGGCTTTATTTGCTGTTCTTTCTCCAGCTCCTTTAGGTGTAGGGTTAGGTTGTGTACTTGAGACCTTTCTTGTTTCTTGAGAAAGGCTTGTATTGCTATATACTTTCCTCTTAGGACTGCCTTTGATGCATCCCAAAGATTTTGAACAGTTGTGTTTTCATTTTCATTGGTTTCCATGAATTTTTTTAATTCTTCTTTAATTTCCTGGTTGACCCATTCATTCTTCAGTAGGATGCTCTTTAGCCTCCATGTATTTGAGTTCTTTCCGACTTTCCTCTTGTGATTGAGTTCTAGTTTCAAAGCATTGTGGTCTGAAAATAGGCAGGGAATGATCCCAGTCTTTTGGTACCGGTTGAGACCTGATTTATGACCTAGGATGTGATGGATTCTGGAGAATGTTCCATGGGCACTAGAGAAGAATGTGTATTCCGTTGCTTTGGGATGGAATGTTCTGAATATGTCTGTGCAGTCCATTTGGTCCAGTGTGTCATTTAAAGTCTTTATTTCCTTGTTGATCTTTTGCTTAGACGATCTGTCCATTTCAGTGAGGGGGGTGTTAAAGTCCCCCACTATTATTGTATTGTTGTCAATGTGTTTCTTTGCTTTTGTTATTAATTGCCTTATGTAATTGGCTGCTCCCATGTTAGGGGTATAGATATTTACAATTGTTAGATCTTCTTGTTGGATAGACCCTTTAAGTAGGATATAGTGTCCTTCCTCATCTCTTATTACAGTCTTTGGTTTAAAATCTAATTTGTCTAAGGATTGCCACCCCAGCTTTCTTTTGGTGTCCATTAGCATGGTAAATGGTTTTCCACCCCCTCACTTTCAATCTGCGGGTGTCTTTGGGTCTAAAATGAGTCTCTTGCAGACAGCATATCGATGGGTCTTGTTTTTTAATCCAATCTGATAGCCTGTGTCTTTTGATTGGGGCATTTAGCCCATTTACATTCAGGGTAACTATTGAAAGATATGCATTTAGTGCCATTGTATTGCCTGTAAGGTGACTGTTACTGTATATTGTCTGTGTTCCTTTCTGGTCTATGTTGTTTTCAGGCTCTCTCTTTGCTTAGAGGACCCCTTTCAATATTTCTTGTAGGGCTGGTTTCATGTTTGCAAATTCCTTTAGTTTTTGTTTGTCCTGGAAGCTTTTTATCTCTCCTTCTATTTTCAGTGACAGCCTAGCTGGATATAGTATTCTTGGCTGCATATTTTTCTCATTTAGTGCTCTGAATATATCCTGCCAGTCCTTTCTGGCCTGCCAGGTCTCTGTGGATAGGTCTGTTGCCAATCTAATGTTTCTACCATTGTAGGTTACATATCTCTTCTCCCGGGCTGCTTTCAGGATTTTCCCTTTGTCTCTGAGACTCGTAAGTTTTACTATTAGATGTCGGGGTGTTGACCTATTTTTATTGATTTTGAGAGGGGTTCTCTGTGCCTCCTGGATTTTGATGCCTGTTTCCTTCCCCAAATTAGGGAAGTTCTCTGCTATAATTTGCTCCATTATACCTTCTGCCCCTCTCTCTCTTTCTTCTTCTTCTGGGATCCCAATTATTCTAATGTTGTTTCGTCTTATGGTATCACTTATCTCTCAAATTCTGCCCTCGTGATCCAGTAGTTGTTTATCTCTCTTTTTCTCAGCTTCTTTATTTTCCATCATTTCGTTTTCTATCTCACTGATTCTCTCTTCTGCCTCATATATCCTAGCAGTTAGCGCCCCCATATTTGATTGCACCTCATTAATAGCCTTTCTGATTTCTACTTGGTTAGATTTTAGTTCTTTTACTTCTCCAGAAAGGGTTTCTCTAATAACTTCCATGCTTTTTTCAAGCCCAGCTAGTATCTTTAAAGTGATGATTCTGAACTCTAGATCTGACATCGTACTAATGTCCGTATTGAGTAGGTCCCTGGCAGTCGGTATTACCTCTTGTTCTTTTTGTTGAGGTGATTTTTTCCGTCTTGTCATTTTGTCCAGAGGAGACTAGATTAATGAGAGAACAAAATGCTAACAGGGTAACAACGTTCCCAGAAAATATACTCTAAACAAATCAGAAAAGACCTGAAGCAGTGGGAAAAGAAAGGGAAAGAGAGCAAAAAGAAAAAGAAAAAAAAAAAAAAGGAAAAGAAAAAGATAAAGATAAAAACAAACAAAAACAGAAAAAAACAAAAAAACAGAATGTGATCAGATATGATCAGGCTGGTATATAGATCAGTGCCACACACTAGATTTTGGGTGTATTTGGTCTGTTAGAAGAAAGTGCCTCCCAAAATTGTAAAGAAGGAAAAACTTATATATGTACAAAAATAAGGGTTGATATGATGAAGGGATGGAATATGACTGTAAAGATGGAAATTATAAACAATTTTATAAAAGGAATTGATAAGTTGTTTGAAAAAAGAAAGAAGAGGATTTAAAAAAAAAAGGGAGAGATTGTGATCAGCCTGGGGAGTAGAAAAAAACCATACAGTAGAGATTTAGGGTATATTTTGATCTGTTAGAAGAAACTATCTCAAAATTTTAAAGAGAGAACAACTTATATATATGCCAAAAATACGGGTAACTACTATGAAGGGATAGAATATGACTCTAAAAATGAAAAATAAAAATGAAAAATAAAAGTTTTTTTTTAAAAAAGGGATTGATAAGATGTTGGTTGAAAAAGGGAAAAAGAAAAATTCAAAAAAAAAAGTTAATTTTTTTTTTAACTTTGAAAGACTAAAGAATCATGGTAAAAAAGCCATGAATTCTATGTGCATTACTCCCCTAGCGCTGGAGTTCTGCCCTTCTCATTGATCGGTAAACTTGGTCTTGGCTGGCTGTTCTCGCTGATCTTCTGGGGGAGGGGCCTGTTGCCGTGGTTCCCAAATGTCTTTGCCGGAGGCGGAATTGCCCCACCCTTGCCTGGTCCGGACTAAGTAATCTGCTCGGGTTTGCTCTCAGGAGCTTTTGTTCCCTGCAAGCTTTCCACACAGCTTTGGAGGCGGAGAGTGAAAATGGCGGCCTCCCAATCTCCGCCTTGGAGGAGCCGAGAACTCGGGCCCCGCTCCTCAGTGCGCCCCCAGAGAAAAGCCGTCAGTCACTCCCGTCTCCCCGGTCTCCGGCCACACTCCGTGTTCACCCGGCCTGTGACCGCGCGTTTCTACCTCTGGCGCACGACCCCGTGTGGAGTCTCCAAACCCAGCAGATTCCTGCAGTGCGCTCCCGCACCTCTTCTCCCGGGGGAAGAAGGGGAGTCTCCCCGGATCTGCTGCTTGTTGGGTCCCTGCTGGAGGAGCAGTGGCCCGACTGTGCCGCGGATCACGGTTTATGGCAACCCCGAGCTGAGAGCCCGCGCCTGGGTTCTGTCTCTGCAGCCGGCTTCCCTGCTCCGATACCTGGGAGCTCTGCCGCACTCAGGCACCCCCGGTCTTTCTGTGACCCTGAGGGTCCTGAGACCACACTGTCCCACGAGGGTTCCGCCCCCCCGCCCCCCCTCGCTTAGCCACCGGAGTGACGTCCCTCAGCGGAGCAGACTTCTAAAAGTTCCGATTTTATGCTCCATGGTTCTATCACTTGCCAGAAGTGGCCGATGGAGGCCCCTCCCCCGCTGTCCATCCTCCTGAATATCGCCTCGGATTCACTTCTCCGCACGTCCTACCTTCCAGAAAGTGGTTGCTTTTCTGTTCAGAGAGTTGCTGCTATTCTTTTCTTCGATCTCCTGTTGAGTTCGTAGGTGTTCAGATTGGTTTGATTCCTATCCAGCTGAATTCCTGAGAGGAGAGGAAATCCAGGTCTCCTACTCCTCCGCCATCTTGCTCTGCCCCCTGTTCCAGATTGCTTTTTAACTGGGAGTCATTGATGTATTTCGTAGCAAGTACAGGTTTTGTAAATATAAGCATTAAATCTCTCTCCCCTCAAAATAACTACAACTTTAAAAAACATGGTAAAAGTCTACCCACCAGATCTATTTCCAGCTCTTTAAAATTTTTTTTCATATTTTTTAGTCTTTGTTCCTAAGTAGATGTATTTTTATAGTTGTAGTTTTATGTATTCCTTCACATATATACATGCTTTTTCATACTTATTGTTTAATAATTGATATTTAGTATATCTACATGTAATTAATATACTACAATTACCTTTATTATTTTTTTATTACTGAAAATAGATACAGTTATATTTCTCGCTATCCCATAGAAGATGGTAGTGAGGATCTTCACATTAATACCTTATTTTTGTTGAATTTATTTTAGGATAAATGTCTGTGAGATTGCTTGTTATGATCATTTTTTGTGATGCTTAAATCATACAAACGGAATTTCAAACATAGCTCATGAAGACTAATTGAAAGGTAACAGAACTTTATTTTCAGATGCTGATATTCTTTTAGAGCTTGTTTTTTTTTTTTTTTTTTTGCACAATGTTTGATGCCTAGGGAGTGGATTATCCCAGCAAATAAGTCTTCCTTTTGTCTGTGTGGTTTTTCTTTTCTTATAGTTAGTTCCCTTTGCTATAGTCTGACAAAAGGATTTAATGAGCCCTAAATTGATACATTCAAAGACTGGATAATAACCCTTACACTAGATTCACTTTTGGCATAAGTGTTCACTAATCCTTACATCATTTAATGCAGAAAAAGGCATGTTGGAATTATTGCTGTTATGAATATGATATGTATAGAATTATTGAAAATATGTTTACATAAAGGTAGCATTTAAAAAGGAATTTAAGGTATATATATATATATGTACATGCTTCATTGATAAGAAGAAATAAGTATAAACTATTACATAATTCTACATTAATTTCTGGTACTTGTTGGCCTGCCTTATTTTGTCTAGATGTCATCAGTATCTGCTTCTTATTCTTGTCTTCTACTTTTTAGCAAGCTTTTTTTCAAATACGTTTTCCTATAGCTTGCCACATTTTGATGACTATTGTATTTTCATAGTTCTTGCTATGGTAACAAAAAGGGTTCCAACATCTTAGTGGCTTAAAGCAGCAAACATTTGTTCTTTGTCCACGTTATGTGAGTGCTGTGGATGTGCCACAGCTCTTGGTGGCTTGACTGGGCGTGGTGCTGTTCCACTGTCTTCTCACTCGGAAAAAACCCAGGCTAAAGGACCACCCCCTTCTGGGACATGCTGTTCTCACAGCTACGCGCAGGAATATGGTGAGAAGCGTGCAGTCCCATTTAAAGCCACTGCATGGAGGTGGCAAATATGTTGTCGCCCATATCCAGTTTGCCACAGTGTATTATCATGTGGCCAAGCCTGAAACCCAATGGGTTAGGGACCTGCACTCACCCCACAGGATTCCCAGGCAAGTCACCGGGACGTGGAGGGGTACATTACAGGAAGGGAGCAAATAATCCCATCTTTTATGCCATCATTGACTTAACTGTTCCCTTATGGTTTGGTATTTGGATTGTTTCCAGTTTTAACAGTCGTAAATAGCATTGTTACAAACATTGTTGAACAAATTACATTTATTTACTTGGAGATTATTTTCTTGGGATGTAGTTTCCAAAGTAGGCTATCTGAGTCAGAGAGCATGAATTGCTTGTGGATCTTGTTACATGCGGCCAGATTGCTCTCTAGAAAGACTGTCAGTTTATAGTGCCATCATTAATATTGAAGTATACAACTTTCCTTATATTCTGCTCGTGCTGGGTTTTGAAGTTTTCATTTTGTTGGTTTCATCATTGTTTACAGTTTGATTTTTGCAACTACTAATGGTGGTATTTTAAAACACAAACTTTCAGAACAAGTTTTATTGTTATTCATCTATTTAGTTGAATAAAACAATAAAAAAATCTAATTTTCTCTCCCAGGTTCTGAAAGCCATTGTAAAAAAAAAAAGTGCTAATTTTCATGCTCCCTTTGTCTCCTTGGTCTCATATTTTTCTGAGTAGACTGTATCTTAAATACATCTTTATCCTTATGTTAAAATGGTGACTAAAGTAAAAAGAAAACATATATTTGATTTGAGGTTTTATAACTTTCATCTTTGAATCAAGTCATCGTAGTAATTACTATGGAACTAGGGAAATGGCTGAACCTACTTAAATTGCTGCATTTTGTTGCATATTTTAAAATCTTAGGAGAGAGGATTTATTTATTATCCTGTTACCTAAAAGTGGATAGTTTTAATTCCGTGGTTTTCAGATTATCCTGTTACTGTATGGTTTATATAGCAGAAAATACCAATTGAAACCCAAGAACCAGCCTTTCCTATAGTTTTCCCCCTCAAACTATAAGCTAAAACTTTTTATTACCAACTGTATCCTCTCACTTGGTTTACTTTACAATGTGTCATGTTGCCTACCGGGTACACTTGCCTTTGCCTTCTGCTTAGAAATAGTGGTATCTAGACCTACCCATGAATATCCTTGGTTATATTTCTTCCTGTAAGGCTCTGAGGTCTCACAGCAAATGCAAGAAGACTTGCAGAGCAGAGCAGAGAAATCCTTAGGCCACTCAATCCAGAAGTCCATAGACACGGAGAGAGTGCTGGGATGGGAAGTGGTGCTGGGATTTGGGAATGATAGACATTCTTTCCCTCTAGAGTGCAAATGCCTCCCACCTCATTTAGCAGAGGAATGTCAAAAATCCTCTGAACTAAGGAACCCATTCTCTGTGTTTTTAGACACAGCCTGGTAAAGCTTGTAAGAAATATTACAGCTCAGTGGGAAGCAAGTCCAAGTGTGGGAGAAGCAAGATGATGTGTGAACCAGACATCTGTGTGTGAAACAGTTTATTTGAACAGTAGTAGTTGCTGGCTGCAGAATGTTAAAAGTATACAAGCATTTAGGATGTTAATAGTGTGAATATTAAGACTCAGGCTAGTGCTGAAGATGAAGGAATTTGAATAGATTTGCTATGAAAGTCTTTGGGTTTTGTTCCTGAAATGATTTCTTATTTTAATTTAAGTTCCTTCTGTGTAAGTCTTCTGGGAATTCTTTGCAAATTTCTTTGGAAGACGAGGACTCCTTGGTTTATGAAGTTTTGATTTTGTAATAGGCAAATCGTTTGGGAAAACTGGATTCTGAGGCTCAAAGTAAGTGAGAATGAGGATAGTTTATGTTAGTACAGAAGAAACCAGCTAATTACAGAAACTTAAAAAATCAGTGCAAACGGGATGCTGGTTTGTACTGAATCATCATTACATATCTAGATTGATTATAGATATTGATTATAAAAAGGTTACTACTGAGCTTTTCTTGAAGGTTGTCATGCACATGGTAAATTTTTTGTTTGTTTTTTTAAGATTTTGTTTATCTTTGTGAGAGTGCGCGCACGTGAGCATGAGCACAAGAGCACAAGGCCCAGGGTGGGGTGGTAGGAGCAGAGGGAGAAGCAGACTCCCTGCTGAGCAGGGAGCCTGATGTCAGACTCGATCCCAGGACCCTGGGATCATGACCTGAGCTGAAGGCAGACGCTTAACTGACAGCTACCCAGGCCCTCCATGGTAAATGTTTTCTTAAGCTGCTTATAGTTTTAAAGACAAAAGAAGTTCTTGCACCTGCTGTGTGTTCTGCTTCACTGAATATTCTGTGTTTGGGAGAGTTGCGGCTAAGGGTGTAAAATGTATTATATGTGTATATGGCTTTTAGGTCTGGTTTGATGCCCCACCCCCCATGGGACCCTGTACAGTGTTGCCCCAAATCAGTGTTACTCTGTCCACCCCCCAGTACTTTCTTCCTCCTGTTCATTTTACTTTCCTCCAAGCCTGAATGTTGGCCTACCAGTGGAATCCACTTACGTGGTGCTATGGGCTGAAATGTCCTTCCTGCCCCCCCCACCCCCAATTCGTATGTGGCTTTTGGGAGGTGATTAGGTCATGAGGGTGGGGCTCTCATGAATGAGATTAGTGCTCATATAAAAGAGACCTCATAGAGCTCCCTGGTCCCTTCTGCCATTTGAGGATACAGGGAGAAGTTTGTGATCTGGAAGAGGGCCCTCACCAGACCATGCTGGTACCCTAATCTCGGACTTCCAGCCACCAGATCTGTGAGCAGTATGTTCTGTTGTTTATACACTACCCAGTGTGTGGTATCGTGTTGTATCAGCCGTCAGCCAGAATGGACTAAGACCTATTGCTTAACCTGATGTGTTATTGTCAGGCAAAAGTTTGTAGTTGTTTACCTAAGGAGGCCTGTGACTACCAGACTGTTTTAACATACCTGCATCCGTCTGACTCCGTCTTTAACCAACACTGAATGTTCAGAGCACCCACAGCTTTTTCAGACATAGGACACATTTGTGGTTCTTATAATCTATTGTGTATCATACAGTAATTAGTATATGTTTGCTGATGTCCATGAGTTGTTTGAGGTTGTTTGTAAGGAGGGCAGTGGCAAAAACCAAGTTAGTATCCCTCATGTCTCCTTGGCAGCATACTCTGATTTGCTTGTGTGCTCAGTTGTCAAATACAAGTGCATTTTTTGCATAGCCATCTTGTGAGCGACCCATCATCATCTCTTCTTCTTTGCTATTTTGAGGACCATGGTCTCACAAACGCATACTTTGCTTGTGATGAGGTATCTATCCATGACATATGGGTTAGCACCCATAATTCTTGACTTCCATGCCTGTGGATATCACACTGATGCCCATTTTTTAAAACAACCATACTTTGGTTTTTAAAATGTCTCAAGAATCTTGACACTAATTATCCTACCACTTAAGCATAGCCACTGTGTTATATATTCTTTCTAAATTTTCTGTTAACTCTATAACTATAATCATGTTGTATGTATAGAATAATATTCAAGGAGGATAATGTATTGAGAGAATACTTCTTATTCTGCTCTTTTCCCCCACATATATTTTTAGGTATACTTTTCTTGTTTCTACATAGTCTTCATATATATATAAATTTAACAGATGTACAATTAATTCACTGAATTAATATATTAGCAATTTCTATTGATTATCTGGGTTATTTCGAGGGTTTTTGGTTATCGTAAATAAAATGCTGTTAACAGCTTTGTCATGTAGTGTCTTCTTTCATCTTTTGGACTATTCCTTTGGGTTGAATTCCCAGGAGAAAGATTAATGCATTTTTATGTTTTTTGTTGGCAAAACCACCTTTCTAAGAATTGCCCAATCTACTACCAGATTTTTATAATTTATGTGGTTCATATTTAGTCATTGTTTTATGGATTAATATTAAATATTACTAGCATATTACTGACTTGATGTCAGAGTCTTTTAGTCCACTATTGGTCCTCAGTAGGTGCTCAGTAAATTAATTTATTGAGCTTTAGGGAGAAGTACTTATCAGTGTTATCATTTCCAATATTGTAACCATTCATCTTTATGTGCACTTTATTGATTTTTAAATGTTGTTTACAGAGGTTTTTCTGGGGGGGGAATCTATGAAGAGAGAAAATTTTAAAAACTACTGGATAGCATTTGGCCTGAAGATTGCAAGCTCTGCTTAACTGCTTTTCCCATCTACCTTTTAGCTTTTTCTACTTCATTGATTGTGATTGGTTAGGTGCATCTCGGCATGCATTTCTGTGCTGCTATAAAATCCAGTCCATTTTTAAAGTACATGACTATTCAGAATCATGGACATACCTGCTGGAAGGGGATATTATTGTATGGATACGAGTGTGTGGCAATGAAAAGAAAACACCAAAAAAGAAGAGTTAAAAATGTAATTAATGGGGGCACCTGGGTGGCTCATTAAGTTAAGCGTCTGCCTTTGGGTCAGGTCATGATCCCAGGGTCCTGGGATCGAGCCCTGCATCCGGCTCCCTGCTCAGTGGGGAGTCTGCTTCTCCCTCTGCCTCCTTGCCTGCTTGTGCTTCCCTTCTCTCTCTCTCTCTGGCTTGCATGTGCAAAAATAAATAAATTAAAAAATGTAATTAATGTTTAAAGGAACCCTGAGCAGGCAACAGAAGTCTCAATATGTGAACAGGCTAGCCTTGTCTTATTACAATAGGTAGAGTGATTTAATTCCGTTTATTCAGAATTTTTGAGGATTAAACTGATTTGCCCAGACATAGGACTTCTTGGGTTGAGAATGAGCTGAGTCCCCTTGACCATCAGTATAATTTCTCAATTGTCATTGGTCACTCCTGATTGAACTCATAAAATCAAGTTCCTTAATGGGCAAAAAAGCAAAAGGCCAAACCTGATATATGTAGACAGAAGCCGCTGTTTGCACCCAGACAGAAACCTCCAGATTTCCTGAAAATCTATTCTGGTTCTTATGTCTTGACTGAAGCTTTCCTGTCTGATGGCAGGGGCTTTCCTGCTGTCCTCTTGGATAAAGTGCACCATTGTGCCTTACCCATTTACATCACCTGGTCTCTGCCACTTCATTACTTTCTTTTATGTTACTTTTTTTAAGGATTTTATTTATTTGAGAGAGAGAGCACATGAGAGAGAGAGAGAGCGAGAGAGCACGAGCAAGGGGGTAGGGGTAGAAGGAGAGGGAGAAGTGGACTCCCCGCTGAGCAGGGGAGCCTGACACAGGACTCAATCCCAGGACTCTGGGATCATGACTTGAGCCAAAGGCAGATGCTTAACCGACTGAGCCACCCAGGCACTCAAAGAACTTCTCTACTAAAGCTAGCTGTATGTGTGTGTGTGTGTGTATATATATATATATATATACACACACACATATATATAAATAATTTCTTTTCTTTATATATATATTTTTTCTTATATATAATTAATATATATATATATATATTTCTTTTAATGTCTGGGGACCTCAAGTCCTTACTAAACAGATTTTAAAGGTAGTCTCCTTATCGTGCCTATTTTACTGGTAATTGGATCCATTAAAATATCCACTATATGGATATTTTTTCCATAAATTACTTTTTGACCTAGAAAGGCAAACAGTGACTTCTTTGAATGGTATTTGGATTACTGTTGGTATGTGTACACTTTAATTCCAACTTGATTTTAATCACTTTGATCACACATAGGTCTAAAAAAAAAAAGCCACTACCCATTAAAAGCACCATTATGAAGTGACTGGCTCGTCACATGAGAGTCCCTTAGGCGATGTAAGATGAAACCACTCTGGGCAGATGTGCAACGGGCCACGTCCATTTTGAATTTTTGCAAACTCTCCAACCATCCCCCATCGTCCCCCACGTGGTACAGTGGAAAGGGCACTCCTGTGGAATTTCAGAAACCTGAGTCCCTAGTTTGGCCACTAATTAGCTATTCCGGTTTTAGGCAAGTTACTGAGCCACTTATGACTCAGTTTCCTTGTCTTCGTCATGAGTTAGTTGGTCTAATAGAATATGATTCCTTAGGTTCCTAACTCCACAGTTCTTTGAAAATTCAGTAGTTCTAGAAAACTTTTTGTTTCATCCCTGCGGTTGAATTTGTGGTCAGAGCAAAGAAGGAAGCCTCTGTGCTGTTACTCTTCTCAGAAGAAACTACTAGTTGTCTGATTCATTTTTGTCCAGGAATAGATTCAAGTCTCATACTTAAATCTTAGGTTTAACATTTTTTTGTAGTGATAGTTCGTTTTGTTTCCATGATTTTGTGGCATTTACCTCTCATCATTCCTATGAAAAATGGGGTTATAATGTATGTACTGTACTTGTAACATTCATTGAAATTAATGTTGATTGTGTTTGGATGTATTTTCAGAGCTTTAGATAGTATTGGATGTTGCCCTGTCAGAGTGGCAAGCTCTGGGGTGAGGTGACTAGTGTAAATAGCAGAAGTCTGTCTGTCCTGTAGAAAAGGATACATATCCTGCTGTCTGTCCATTGCCCTCTGCAAAACATTACTTTCATGACAGTGTGGCATGACTTTCAGATCTCTTGGCAGAGATTTCATGGTATTGCTGTTACTGTGTTCATCTTGAAAGTTATTTGTAGGTTGCTGTATGTCACATATGTGCTTCTTTGGCTTCTCTTGAGCTGTGATTTGTATCCTTTTGGGAACTGCAACATCATCTCAAGGGTTTTAGGTTTCTTGACACCCTACGCTGCAGAATTCTTTATAGCAAATGCTTATTACATTGTTCTGTTTTGAGAATTTCATAACTTATTTTGAAATAATTTGAGACACTGGGGTGGTTCAGATTCTAGGCTGGAAACCTCCAGTCTAGAAAGCAGTGCATGGTGGACGAGAGAGAAAAGAGAAGATTGGGAGGTGGGTCATTGATTTCCAAACAGGGAGCTGTAGCTTTTAGGTACGGGTTGCTGGATGGGAGCATATAGTAGCCCAAGTCACAGTCATCCGTAGTCTGGAAGCAGATGATTCTCCTTCTCCTCAGAAGGTTAGTAGTAGCCTAACCGTACATCACAATGCCCGTATCGTTCACCTCACTTCATCTCAGACATTTTATCATCTCCTATCACAGAAGAAGAAGAAGAAGAAGAAAGGGTGAGCATGGTAAGCAGGGTATTTTGAGAGACCACATTCACATAACTTTTATTGTAGTATATTATAATTGTTCTGTTATTGTGTTAATCCTAATTTATAAATTAAACTTTATCACAGGTAGGTATGTATAGGAAAAAAACATGATATCTATAGGGTTCAGTGCTATCTGGAGGTTTCAGGCATCCCCTGGAGGTCTTGGAAGGTATCCCTCACAATGGCGGGGGGGGGGGGGGGGGGCTACTGTTGTCTGAAAAAAAATAGATTTCGCAGTATGTATGGTATCTTTCATTTGATCCTATTATATTTTGAATCCTTTCATATTTTTAAGAGCATACCTTACGTTGCTTACTTTCCACTCTAACTGGATCTTAATTTAACCAAAAATCTTTATTTTTTTCATTCTAGACACACACAGATGAAAACACAGACACAGAGTTTGTTTTTATTGATACAAATTGCTCTCTTTTGCTTTTACTCCCTTGAAACATACATACTGTTTCCACTTCTAGCCTCACTTTATCAAGGAGTGGCCCAGGAGTTTGTAAATCAATTAGCCCGGAACCAGGAATTGATTTTCCTATAGAAACCATGCTTAAGTTCTCAACTAGTTGGTGAAAACCTATTTCTCTTACATAGCATACTATAGAATGAAGCTACTCTTTTATTTTTATTTTATTTTATTTTTTAAAGATTTTATTTATTTGACAGACAGCGAGAGCAGGAACACAAGCAGGGGGAGTGGGAGAGGGAGAAGCAGGCTTCCCGCTGAGCAGGGAGCCCGATGCGGGGCTCGATCCCAGGACCCTGTTCATGACCTGAGCTGAAGGCAGATGCTTAACGACTGAGCCACCCAGGCGCCCCTGAACCTACTCTTTTAAATACTATTTTAGTGCAAAAAGAGATCCCCAGCTCTATGCTTAGTGACAGGAGTTTGAGGCAGAAGACTCAGCAAGAGGAACGAGCTCCAGGCTTTATAGTGGCCATTGTTCCTGGGACCAGCTGCCTAGGAAATGCCACTGGACACCTGGGCTCCCATCCCTCTGGGGGCCTCATAGAAACTGCCCACAGGGCCCTCAGTTGTCGAATCCATGGGGCCAGTTACAGTGATTACTTTGGGTTCATTCTTGGTTAAGAAAGACTACCAATAAGGATGTGTAAGGAAAATGGGAAGATAGGGGAGGAGGGTGGGAAAGCAGATGTGTTCCTATGAAAGATTATGTTGACTTTTAGATGCAAGGCCCCAGGTCACTGCTTTTATAAAAATGGATCATGCCTGTCTCTCTAGATCCTGTATTGTGCAAATGTCAGAATCACCCAAGGATTAATTGTTTATTAGTCTTCTATATGTTTAGATGCTTCATATGTATGATTGAGTCTTAAAAGGCAGAATAATTTTCATTATTTTGGAACATAGCTTCTGATCACCATGGCAGTTAAAAAAATCTTGAGTTGGTGTTTCCCTGCCTTTTTTATTTTTTATTTTTTTTTTTTAAGATTTATTATTTTAGAGAGAGAGAGTGCGAGTGAGAGCTCTCTTGAGGGAGTGTGAGGGGGGAGGGTCAAGGGGAAAGGGGGAGAGAGAAAATTTAAGGAGACTCCACGCTGAGTGCAGAGCCTGACACAGAGCTCGATCTCACACAGAACTTGATCTCACGACCCTGAGACCACTACCTGAGCCAAAACCAAGAGTCACTTAACCGACTCCGCCATCCAGGTGCCCCTCCCTGCTTCTTAATAGGCCTAGTGGCTGCCTCCTTTTTCCTCTCAGTCTTGTCTTGGCATCATTTTAAATGTAACTGATATCACCTGCAATTCTATTAAGTGTTACACATAAAGTTGCACAGTAAATCACTAAAAGTGCCATGACGTTTAATTTCACAATTGATTATCTTTTGTTTACAAGTAAAGTTTTGCAACTTTCTCATCATTCCTTCTCCTCCTCCTCCTCCTTATTTATTTATTTATTTATTTTTTATGTATGTATGTATTTATTGGTGGTCTTCATTTTACACTATTTGTGTTCTTAAAATAGCCTGGGGGCGCCTGGGTGGCTCAGCCGTTAAGCGTCTGCCTTCGGCTCAGGTCATGGTCCCAGGGTCCTGGGATCGAGCCCCGCATCGGGCTCCCTGCTCCGCGGGAGGCCTGCTTCTCCCTCTCCCACTCCCCCTGCTTGTGTTCCCTCTCTCGCTCTGTCTCTCTCTGTCAAATAAATAAATAAAATCTTTAAAAAAAAAAAAAAGCCTGGAGTCTGCTATCCACACTTAGCACTATTTGGTGTAGACTCAAGGAATCTTAGCTATTTTTTTTGTTTGTTTTTAATGCTGACGTCAGACAAATGTAATTAGGAAAGCAAGTTTGTCTCAGAACCTGATAGAAAGCCTTCGTTGTATATGCATTCTTTGATTACATTCTACTGGTCTGGATGTTAGTATTCTGAACATAAGTAATCATTTGAGTCTGTTGAATCAGCTATTGATCAGTCATTTTGCAAGTTACCCTTTTTGAAAAGGAGACACTGGTTTACTCTAAAACTTGCCTTAGTAATGATCGCTCCAACCCCCAAATTGGCCATTCCATATTTAATGAAAGCTAGTTTTGAATCTTAACGTTGCTATATTACCGATAGGAAATCTCTCAAACTTGTGAAAAAATGATCCCCAAAGCTTTCAGTTTATTTTATTTTGCAAATTAAATATAGCAAAACAAGTCTTATGAAACATGGTTTTAGGTACCTCTGACAAATTGGGGGACACATGCTTGATCAGTATTCCCCATGCTTTCTCTGTTTCTTTTGCCACCTTTTTTTTTTTTTTTAAGATTTTATTTATTTGACAGAGAGAGACAGCGAGAGAGGGAACACAAGCAGGGGGAGTGGGAGAGGGAGAAGCAGGCTTCCCGCGGAGCAGGGAGCCCGATGCGGGGCTCAATCCCAGGACCCTGGGATCATGACCTGAGCCGAAGGCAGACGCTTAACGACTGAGCCACCCAGGCGCCCATCTTTTGCCACCTTTAAGAGATTTTCCTATTGAATGCTTCTTGTTCCTTTTTGTTTCTATTTATTTATCTGTCCTCTAGTTAGTATTCATAGTTTTTTTTTTTTTTTTTTTTTTACAAAAGTTAGGGATCTGCTGTTTTAAATTGTCTTTTCAAAAAGCTCTTTTCTATAGAGGAGCTAAAGTAGGTGACTAAGAAGTCCTTTTTGCCACTAATTAAGGAATTGTCAAATACTTTATGAAAACAACTTACATGCGTACACGTTTATATGAGAGGTCTTTTTATTGACACTATTAACATGTCATGTGTACCATGAACCTTGCACTGATTAACGCCTTTTTTCTTTTTTTGAGAGAGAGAGAGAGCGTGAACATGAGCAGAGGAGGGGCAGACGGAGGGGAGAGAGAATTTTAAGCAGGCTCCACTGCTCAGTGCCAAGCCCAAGGGGGTTCAGTCTCACGACCCTGAGATCATGAGCTGAGCCGAAGTAAAGAGTCAGACGCTTAACTGACTGGGCCACCTAGGGGCCCCTGATTAATGCCTTTTCAACAAAACATTTTTAAATTGCATCTAGCCATGTTTTTTTCTTTTTTTTAACTGCCACTTCCAAAGATAAACTTCATTCTCAAGTTAGGAAAACGGATGACTCTTTTTCCCTAAAATTCCTCTATGAAATGACATGTGGACCTGGCAGTCATGGTGAATCTGCTTTATTTTTCCCCTTGTGTTACAAAAAGCAAGGCAGGCATTTTAGCTCCTTTAAAGAGATGCTAGCCTGGGGTAAATAACAATTTAGTCCAGGTGGGTAGAAAAGAATGCTTATGACATTCTTTTCATCAGCTCCATGTGTAACCTCCGAGCAGGAGGTCAGGCAGTAAAACATTTGAGTGAACTGGTGAAATGTCTTGTATTTATTTACAAGCCTCTTAATCACAAGACCGATCCCAATAAACTCAACAAGTCAAAGTGATGGAGGAAAGTCTCTGAGGCATGCAGACCAGTAAAAGTGGGGAGTGGAAAGGGCCTGTAGAGTGCATTTAGCCTGCTCTTGTGTTCCCACTGTGGAAAGATGACCATCGGAATCTGGTGCAGCGGATGTGGGTGGATGCGATGAGGAATGCGATTGTACCCATTCTCTTCCCACCTGCTGCTGAACTGCCTACCATCTTGCTTTCAGATTCCAGCCATCCTGAAGTCTTCGAATTCTGTTTTGCTGAAAACTCTCAATTCTTTTTCTTGAACCTTTCCTACCCAAACCTTCTCTTGCATCATTCTTAATGTATTCTGTATTTTTTCTGCTACTGGAGTCTATGACTTGATGTCACTGCGTGCCACAGTTTGGTTTAAAGTAAAAGCATTCTGAAACCTTTTCAGTTTTGTCATTTTTAGTGTTACCATATTTTCAAAAATTGTTTAGGTGTAGCTTGGAGAGAATTTTTTAAAAGGGAAGAACACAGGGCCTCTAGATATGAAGTCCATAATATTTTCTACCCAGAAGGCCTGATACATGGTAAGCGCTGAGGTCCGTAGACATTCTTTCCCTCCTGTCCTTTCCTGAAGCCTGGCTCTTCATCTGCCCATTGCATCTCAACCAAAGAATGGGCAGACCTTTAATTCGTACCTGACTGCTTTGCCTTTTTTATATCTCAAATAAAAGATTTCATGGGGTAGGAGGGTTAAACTCTTCGTGTGAATATTAATAGTCCAGATTAATTTGAAAGAGCTTTCCTTTTATATGCTACTAGAAAAATAGTTTGTACAAGCAATTATCTCTGTGACCTAGCAGAAGTCTGGGCAGGGTAGATTCAGTGAATAAATAAGAACAATTTAGTTTTAGCCTATTATACAAATAAGAATACTTTAGTATCTAAAATAAGAATTTTTTTTTGTTATTTGGACATCTCTCCTTTTCAAACTGTCGCTTGGACTATATTAAAATATATTAGGAAGTTACTTCCATTTATTACGGACCAGCAAGCGTTATTAAGAATTTCCTGTGTTGCTAGGTGAAGTGGAAATGGTAGGTTAGGAGTTATGAAAAGATACCAAAGCATGGTTCCTTCTTCCTTTCTTTATTTTTTAAAAAGATTTTATTTATTTGTTTGTCAGAGAGCGAGAAGGTGCACAAGCAGGGGGAGGGGCAGAGGGAGAAGCAGGCTCCCCGAAGAGCAAGGAGCCCGATGCAGGACTCGATCCCAGGACTTTGGGATCATAACCTGAGCTGAAGGCAGACACTTAACCCACTGAGCCACCAGGCGCCCTGCGTGGTTCCTTCTTTAAAGAATCTTCTTATAAATTCTTTGTATTTCAAGTCCCTTTTTAAGAAGACTTTAATATAAACTTTATATATTTTAAGCCTTTCGTTTCCTGCCCTCCTCTTCCTGCTTCCATTTTTTTCCCCCCTTCCATTTCATCTTAGAAGAAAGATACATTTTACTTTGTTGCTTTGTTCTTGCCTCTTTTCATTTATGGCTCCTGGTGAGTGCTGTGATAAGATTTTTGGGTGTGGGTGGTTAAGATAACTCTTTCTTTAGCTATTTTAGCTGTTATCCTCATTAAATTTGGTGAGTTGACCAGCAGGAGCATCTCAAGCTGCTGCTTTCGATTCAGTGGATGGACTGACTGGACTGAACTTGGTCTTTAACTAGTCTTAACCTCAGTGGTCCGTGTTGCAGCGGGGTATCCTCGAGGGAGGGCTCGCCCTTCTCTATTTAGGTTCCTTAAGTTTTGGCACAGTAATGATTTCAGAGAGGAAGAAACATCATGCATTTTGTAATGCATACATAAAGTCTGCTTTTTGGGAAGAGCATTATAGTGCACCTCCCCTGCTTTCACAGAATGGAGATGGTCGAGCTATAGAGGCAGAAGGGAGTAGATATGCAGGGTTGATGACCGCTGTAAGTGATTTGAATACAATATTGCAAAGGCAGGACTGATCGCATTTGCCTGAATGATATGAGGCTATGTTAGCAGAAGAGGAAGTAGCTGAGCCTGGAGGGGTGAACGGGACCTCCAGGAAGAAAGAAGAGAAGGAATGTGTCCAGAAGGAGAGAGGTAACATGGGCTTTGAGAGGGGTGGAGAGTGGACACCTATATGCAGGGCATGCTGAGGAAGCTAGGAATCCACTATGCCGGGGTTAGCAGGAGATGGATGGAGATGGTGGTGAAGAAGGGGAATTGCTTTTAAGCCGGGATATGGTGATAACAAAGGAACGTGTGTGACTTTTCTATTCGGAAAGATTAGAATTATTCTAGATGGGACCCTTAATACCTGCCTGTCTCACTGAGGTTTTTTTTTTTTTTTTTTGTATCAGAGTTAATCCAGTGCTTTCAAACATACACTGCTTTTCTGTTTCCATTTGATTCTGTCCTCAAAGAAAATAAATATTTATAGGCTTATATAAATAAATATTTATAGCAATATGGATCACCTGGGTGTAAGCATTTAGTAACACAGGTAACTTCAAACACTCTTTACCAAACCACATTTTGTGTTTGTTTTGCTCTGGTGCTAATATGGCAAGAATGGTGGTGTCCAAATGGAAGTCAACATATCTTAGTAAGCCATTCGTTTGACAGGAATGCTGGGGATTTTGGCAAATGTACTATCTGCCTGGCATACGTTTTGCAGTGATGATTCTTTTAAACTTGTTCCAGTGGGGACAGCAGCATATTTCATTGGTCACTGTCATCCTTGTGAAGGGGAGACTGACATGGTGTGAATTACTTTTCAATTTGTATATATCCCTCGGCCTCTTAGACTATCACTATGACAAAACAAAACAAACGTTGTACAGAAATTATTTCTACCCATTTAGTATTATGACTTTATTTAAAGATTTTATTTATTGATTTGAGACAGAGACACAGAGAGGGAGAGAGCATAAGCAGGGGGAGAGGAGGAGGGAGAAGCAGACTCCCCGCTGAGCCAGGAGCCTGACTCAGGGCTCAATCCCAGGACCCTGGGATCATGGCCTGAGCCGAAGGCAGATGCTTAACCATCTAAGCCATCCAGGTGCCCCAGTATTATGATTTTAACTGTCAGAAGTGGGTGGGAAGGGTGAAGAAACTGGAGAGGCAAATGATTTGTTCTTAAATTATTTAGTGACTGGCCTTGTCACCTTATGCATGTGGCAGTCCAGGGAGATTTTTCTTGAGAACCTGGGGGTGGCAGGTGGCGTGGGTGGGGGAAGCCTGGCTCCTCTGGGGAGAGGTGGAGGTGTACGTCCTGCTTTTATGTTTTGGCAGGAGGGGTTCGGAAGACTTCTACCCAGATATCAGCAGCTTCTTTGAAAGTCGGGCACAACCCCCTTTATCAGATACAGGACAAGCACTATGTGAGAAAATCGGCCTAATGGCATTTTGGCCAGGAAAGTTGTTATTTTGTTAAATGTTACTTTTCCAAGGGCAATGATATATAGCAAGCCATTTCTGAGAAAAGGAAATAAAATCTGTTTTATGGGATTAAAATGGCAATGTATACGCTGAACCGAGTTTAAAAAAAAACCTCAATTAAATAGTGGGTGAATTTTTCATTGTCCTTTATTCTGAGATAAGGCTTTTTCTGCTTATGGAGGGATCTTCTGTGCAGTTTTGGATAGCTGACTGGTCAAAAGGCATTGATTGAAAAGATGCCATTCCCTGGGCCATGTGTCCATTTTTTTTAAGTTAGAAGCTATATTGGGAGGAGGAATTTCTTTCCTTGTGGTTAGTTCTGCTCCTCAGTTACGGCCATGGGTGGTGGCAGGAGGCCGATGCTTGTTTAGCGTTGACCGTAGAGCGAGGACACGGCCAGGACAGTGAACAGGGCCAAGAGGGTTTCTGCTGAGCATGTGACTTTACCCTAGTGCCCCGAGTGCCTGTTCTGGTGCTCACACGGAGTTGAGGGGGGCTCACGTCCTCTGTTCCAGGAGGGTCCTGAGGGCACACAGTGCCTCTGTTTTGGAGTTGTAAGCGTGTGGTGTTATACACAGTGGGGTAGCACCATGCAGCAGTTGGTGTGAGCTGGGGTGAAGGGGGCAAGGCTGGATCTGGTAATGGAGGTGTGGGCACACTTAGGCATCTCGGCCAGACCTAGCCCCACCCACCAGGAAGCTCATTAAAAGTAGGTCCCTGCAAGGGACCCCAGACGTGGGGAGTCACACTCTCTAGTGGTGGAGCCTTGGAGTCTGCATTTTAACACGTTCCCTGGAAAACCAGTGGTTCATGCTTTCCTCCTGCAGATGACTGCTCTCAGCCCATTTTGCAATTTCGAAACACCTTTTCTCATACGGTCTGGCTATGGGCTGGTGGGTGAGGAGCCCAGAGCATTTCTCATGCGCTCGCAGGGCTCCTGTGTGTGGCACGCCTTAAAATCACGGTCCCTCTCATGATATCTCTGCGGAGAGCCTAGAGAGTCCATATCAAGCACTTGGTTTGTTGCCTTTTCAAATGGGGTGTTTTATTCTGTTTAAGGACAATCTCAAGATTACTAATTTTGCTCTCTGGGGTTATATGCTGAATATGCTTGCTGCTCTGGAAATCGTGTTTGGGGGAGCGTCCAGATGGTAAAAGACTACCTGGGGTTCCTAAGGGAACTCTCAAAATTATCCTAGATGGGGGGGGAGGAAAAGACAGAAAAGAAAAACTGTTAGGGGCAGGCGTGGTGTAAGGAGGGCATCTTTCACAGTTGGGTGAGTCCTGGAATTCCCTCCCTATTTTAATTGTTTTTCTTGCAATAATGATGATGATGATAGTGAAGATGAGATTGTAAACAAACACAACAACAAATAATAAGAATAGCAAGGATTTAATGAGGACTGGCTCTGTGCCAAGCACTGTGCTAAACCCTTTGCATATAATGCCTCATTTAATTTTTGTGGCAACCCTATGAAGTAGGTGCCATTATTACCCCATTTTACAGATGAGGAAACTGAGGAAGACTGTTTCATTCAAGTCAAATAGCTAGTAGTGGCAGATGTGTTCAAACTCTGTGAAGCCTGACTTGGCATCTGAGCCCAAAATTCAGTGCAGATTTCTAGGGCTAGGCAGGCAGAATAAATGACTGAAGCATGCCTGTAGTCACACCAGAGAGTGCTTCCCTGTCGGGGAGTGATCACTTCAATCCCAGCAACTTGTTACTAGGCTGAAATTCGGGCCGGTGCAATCAGATCTTTTTTTTTTTTTCCAAGAGCAAATGGAAATCTATATTTTTATGTGAAACATCTTGATTTTTAAATAGTGGCATCGCATTCAAATTTTAAAACTGTCTGGGCCAAACAAAACATGAGAATATAAGCAAGGTTTTTAATCTGTTCTGTTTACTGCTGTATGCCCAGCACCTAGAACAGCGCCTGGCCTATGACAGGTGCTCAGTGGAGGCTTGGTGAACAGATGAACGAACGAATGTTTGTGGGCTGCGTTACCCTCTGAGGCTGCCAGTTTTCAACCTCTGCTCTGTGGCTTTCCCCAACTACCTTTTAGGTTTTTCTGCTGCTTCCTATCCCAGACCAGGTCACTTTTTAGCTTAAATATATAGATCAGATTCAAAGGTTAAAATCCCTTTAGTTTAAGTTGGTGTTTGGACCAGCATTCCTGGTGTTTTTCTTAGTTTTTGTTTATTTGTTTTAAAAATTCTTTTAGGGGCGCCTGGGTGGCTCAGTCCGTTAAGCATCCGACTCTTGGTTTCGGCTCAGGTCATGATCTTGGGGTCTTGAGATGGAGCCCTGTGTGGAGCTCGGTGCTCAGTGTGGAGTCTGCTGGAGATTCTTCCCTCCTCCCTCTCCCTCCCCTCTCTGCTTCTCCTCTTCTGCTCCTCTCCCACCCCTCAAGTTCTCTCTAAAATAAAATAAGTAAATAAAATCTTTAAAAAATTTTAGGGGCATCTGGGTGGCTCAGTCGGTTAAGCATCTGCCTTCAGCTCAGGTCATGGCCCCAGGGTCCTGGGATCGAGCCCCACGTCGGGCTCCCTGCTCCGCGGGAAGCCTGCTTCTCCCTCTCCCTCTGCAGCTCCCCCTGCTTGTGCTTGCTCTCTCTCTCTCAAATAAAAAAAAAAAAAAAAAAAAAACTCTTAAAAAATACTGTGATTAAAAAAATCCTCAGAAAAGGTTGTGGTTACCATTAGCCATTTTGCAGTTTACATTTCACTAGTGTCCCGGTACACACACTGTTGTGTAACAGATCTCCAGAACTTTATTTTGCAAAATTATACCCACTAAAGAGCAACTCTTCCTCCCCCAGCCCCTGGTAGCCACTATTCCATTTCTACGAATTTGACTGTTTTAGGTGTCTTACAGAAGTGGAACCCTACAGTCTTTGTCTTTGTCTTTTTGTGACCGGCTTATTTCACTTGTATAATGTCTTCAAAGTTCATCCATGTTGTAGCATTATCAGAAGTTCCTTCTTTTTTAAGACTGCATCATATTCCATTGTATGTAGAGACCACATTTTGTGTATCCATTCATTGGCATCCATTCATCTGCCACACTTGGGTGACTTCCACACTATTGTGAATAGTGCCACCGTGAACTTGGGTGTGCGCAAATATCTCTGAGATTCTGCTTTCGATTCCCTTGGGTATATACCCAGAAGAGGGATTACCGGATCATCTGGCAGTTCTATTTTTAATTTTGGAGGGAACCCCCATACTGTTTTCTGTAACGACTATACCATTTTACATCGTATCAACAGTACATGAAAGTTCTCATTTCTCCCCATCCTTGTCAACTCTTGTTATTTTCTGGTTTTGTTGTTGTTTGTTGGTTTTGGTTTTGTTTTGTTTTTGGATTGTGTCTCTCCTGATGGATACGAGGTCATATCTCACTGTGGTTTTGGCTTTCATTTTTCCAAGGACTGGTGATGTTGAGCGTCTTTTCGGGTGCCTTTTGGCTATTGTTTTGTATTTGACTGTTTAGTAGCTTTAAATCTGTGAGCTTTCAAGGGCCATAAAAGGGTATTTCCTATTATTCCCTTGGTGTAGCGTGGAAGAATCTTCTCAGCATCATTGTGTTCTCTCCTACACGAAGATGCAAAAGCTCATCCAACCAGCCTAGCTTGAGGAACCATTAAAGAATCAGAAACTAAAGCCAGGAATCCTGGCCTCTGGCTCTAACTGCTTAGAGAACATAGTATTTATTTGCAGAGGACCTACTATGTTCTGGCCTAGGCTTAGGCCTACCCAGAAAAAGTACAAACAAGTTGAGAGGATCTCTAGCTATTTATCCGTCATAGAGGGGTCACTTTTCATCCTGAGACCACTATCCTGTGGAATCTGATGAAGCTTTTTGAGTTGAGGTTGTGGAGGGCAAGGGAGGAAGGAGAGTTGAAGCGACTGACTCTTTTTTCAGAAAGTGAACCATCTCATAGTGACAGAGCATAGCGTACTTAGAAAGGATCGAGAAACTAAAGTAGTCATATGAGGAAAGTAAATAAATGATCTTTCCCCCCACTATACCATTAGTTGGTGCTGATTAGAACGAAAGAAAGTTGGTTGTAATCAATCTGGTGAAAATAATGCTAATGTCTAAACCCCCTTAATCCTGGAGAAGAGTAAGTTTCACTCTCTGAGAGCTGATTTGTAGTTTTAGGGTTAAAAAGTGTTCTATATGCCTCTTGAAAGTTTCATTCTAGAACTTAGTATTCTACAGTGAACCCCTACTGACTCAGGATTAATTGAAAAAAGGTACCTATGTTGAGATCTTGACTTCTGAGATGTCCTTTACTGATAGTACCTTGATGTGGGGTTGACCGTATCTGCAGCCTTCTAAACAGGAGGCATTCCTGCCTTTTCAGTGTCTCGTTTGTGGACCTGGAGGGCTGGGAAGGATTGTGGGGGCTATTGTTAGCCCGTAGGTTAATGGTTAACTCCTGCAATAGGCCAGACGGAACACCTAATCTTTGGTGAGACCCACTGCTCAGAATGAGTAATGGTTAAACCATTCCTTACTTTTGACTGAGACCATATACCTTCCATAGTTTGTGGCTCTTAAATATGTGAGACTGCGAAGGTTTTTTATTTTCCTTTTGCAAATAAAATTTACATGGCACAGAAGTCTTATGACTCATTCCTTGCAAAGAAAGCAGGTGGTATCCATGAATAGTTTGCCCTTTTCAGGGACAAATAGAATGACTGCTACCGAATCTTCATTTAACTCGATCTCAGTTGTGTAGACACCAGTATAAAAAACCATTTTATATTCTTCAGTGTTACAACAACCAATAGTGCTCCCATTAACAGACATGTCCTTTTAGTCTGCAGAGCTGCACGTGACAGTGAGATTTTCTTATTTGTGGGGACCAGTCATCTGGGCTAAGATAGAAAGTTTAAGAAAAGGGGAGCAAAGGAAAATGGGAGGTCTCCCTCCCCCTCACAGAGGCTGCTTCAGGCTGGGTGCATGCCTGTCTCCGAGGAGTCAGCCACCTCATTCCTAGTTAATGCGGGGTGCTCACCTGATAGAATGCCACCACCGTGAAGATGTAGTTTCAAGTTTTCCATTTATTATGTCCAGCTGAACCTTTTGGTGCTCTTTCCCCCTTAAGAACATTCTAGAAACATTAGAAATAGCCTTTATGTTAAAAAAAAAAAAAAGCTCGGCTGAGAATTTCGTGCTTTATATATTCATGATTCCAAGCTCATTATCAGGTCCTAGTTTTCTTTCTTAGAGACCTCTCTAGTGTTCTTTGTTTCCTTTTCTTCCTCGTAGTCTGTCTGTTGTCTGTAATCTAAGGATGCATGGCTGACATGGCCAGTGTCTCTCTGGCTTGGATTTACCTCTGAGAACTCATTGTAAATCTGTTCTGGACTAACAGTTTGGTCTGTGTTGTAATATTTCTTGCTTATTATAAACTCCTTAAATTAAACAAATAAACAGAAAAAGACTGGCCTCTTTCCTTTGTAGCTCAGGTTTTTGAGACAGTTCTGAGAGCTGGCTGCCTCTTTCAGGCTTGGGCTCCGTGTATTTGGCTGGTGGCCCCATCTCTCTCTGGACACTGAGTTTGCCAAGGGGCCAGACATTTCGTAATGGCCACGGTGTATATTTCCCAGCCTGTTTCTTCTTTGACTTTCCTTTGGAATTTGACTTTGACCTCAGCCTCTTCTTTGAAGCATTACTTTCTTGGGCCCCCTTGACGTTCCTTCTCCTACCCTGGGTATTTTCTGTCACTGTCCTTTGAAGGTTCTCCTCCCCTGATCACCTGTTGAATGTAGGTGTGATCTGGCATCTATTGTCACAGCCATCTCCAAGACAACTCGTCTAAGCCCCTCTGTAACTCATACCCCTCTCTCTTCGGGGCCCCCACATTCCAGCTGCCTACTGGATTAGCCATGTAGATTGACTGCAAATATCTTAAACTCAGAATGGTACAAACAGAATTCATTGGCTTTCTCCTCAAACTTGTTCCTTTCCTCTGTGTTTCCTACTTTGGTGATGGTGTCACCTCCTATCGAGTTAAACAGAGTACTTGAGTCAACCTAAGATCCTCATTCTCCTTCACCCTCTATATGCCATAATCACCAAAACCTTTTCCTTACCCTACCAGAGCTACTTTTTTCCTAGTCCTAGGTAATCCCACTGTCCTTCAGATTTAGTATGTACCTTGCTTCCTGCAGCAAGATTCCCCAAATTGCAGACGTGTGCCTTATCCTGGGGTATGCTTTACCTGTTTACCTGTTGGTCTGTCCTTGATTGAGTTTGACCTCTCCTGGGGCCATGCCTCCTTCACCGTAGTTTCCCACTCACCAAGGCAGGGTGGTACCTTGGAAATATGTAATTTAGTGGAAGTGACTGAGTACTAGTCCATGGCTGATGGGTGTTCTACCCTTTACATGGACAGTTGGGGCTGGGCTATCAGTCTGTGGACTTTCTGGTCCTGTAAGTCCTGTTTCTGTGATGTCTGTCCTTTGTTCACTTGCCTCAAGTTGGATGAGACTTCTGAGGGAAGGTGATGGAGGGCAGGAGGCAGTTTTGGTGCATTGAGAACACAGACTTCCAGCACTTTGCTGTAAAGATTAGGGAAGAATAATGCATCAGAAGCACCTGATGAGTAGCTGGTTCTCAATAATGGTGTGTTCAGGGCAGCCACCCATTGCCAGGGGCTGGGCTAGGTGCTTGGATGCAGCAGTGACAAGGTTCCCTGTCTGGCTACGTGGTGAGTGACAGAGGTCACCTCCTCATCTTTATGGCTCCTTGAGTGCAGTGTGAAAGTGGGGATCGGGGGGAGACTGTGGCAATTGCTTTACATTTCCAATGTAAGTTGGAAGACTTTTCTTTAGTCTCAGGTTGAGTTTCCCAGGTTCCATATGCATGGGGAGGAACTAGGAAATTGTGGCATCCCTGGCAGCATCTCTTGGCCATCTGCTGATCCTGTGGTTTGGGGAAGGTACCAGTTTCCCAGCTATTTCTCACACATCTCAATAACGAGAAAGCCATCGAAATGGTTAGAGTCCGAGGAAACATGTCCTTACTCTGAAAGCTCAGAGTCACCTGTGAGCTAAAATAAAGGAGTAAAAGGACATGAGGCAAACCTTATTGGAGTAGGTGAAGTCAGGTGTGTTTGTTGCTGAACAGATAGAGGTATTTTATGTGCAGATAAAATAAGATGACTCCTGATCATTTTGATATTTGTCTGTGTTCTTTCTGCAGCTAAATATGTCCTAAGATTTTCCCTACTTGCCCCACCTGGTTGTTCCCAGGCCAACATTACAAAAGTGGGCTCACAAGACCGCATGTTCAGGTTTTGTGCTTTGCTTTGCGGAAATGGGACAGTCCTGAACTGAGATTTGAAGTGAAATTGGAGTGCTGGTTTTGATTTTTCTGCTTCTTAAACTGTATTTTTTTTTTTTTTTAAAGTTGATCTTGTCCTGCAAATACACACCTGCATACTGGAGATAAGAATGGAAGAGAGGCAGCTGCTGATAAATTTATGGCTATGTTTAAATAAGGTCCAGGCCTTCTGATGACTGAGCTGTGTCCAAGGTGCCAGATCCAAAATGTCTTTCCCCACCCCAACCGCAAAGTCAACATGCGCTTAGCTCAGCTTACCTCTATTGTGTCCTTGGAGACTATTTGGAAGATTTAATGAGTTCGTTCTTAATAGTGTACTTAAGATGGTATGTGTCGTAGTAAACACCAAATAGTGCTTGCCATTTTATTGTTGCCATCACTTATTTTTAACGAAGTTGTTCTTAAATTTTGCTTTCAGTGACACGTTTCTCCGAATATAAACTAACGGTGGGATTTTCGCAGTTTGAATTTAAAGCTCAGAATCCCTCCTTTAATTGGATTTTGTCTTTTTGGTTGGAATTTTCTGGTTGAGATACTTTGTCTGCTTTTGTCAGGTTAGAGCTGCTGCTATTTTTGATCAATAATCTATACTGATAAGCTTTTAAATGACAAATTTCAACAACTTCCCATTTCATTTTTCTGTCCTGTTAAAAAAACTTTGAAGGAAATCTGGTTGTATCCTACGCAAATAATTGCAGTGAAAATGATGGTGTGGTTTCATTTATATTTTCCACATAGACATAACAGTATTACAGAAAATATAACATTATCATGCTATGTTTTATTAGGGAACTATTTTACATGATCAAATCACTATGCCTTTGTTTTTGATAATTTCTTCTCAATTCCTTGACAGATGCTATATTTCCTCCAAAGCTTAAATTACAATGCCTATCATTTTAACTTAGTTTTTAAATTATAGAAATGTTTAATATTACACACATTTTTCAAGGCTTACGACGTGTTGGGTGGGCACTATTTGCATCTGTTTTTCATGTGTAAGTCTTGCCACTCTGTGAGCTGTATTTTAGGAAAATGAGGCCTATTTTGCACCTGGGAAAATAGGCCTAAAAAATGCATATCATACACACACCCACACACCCACACACAGGGCACATCATTTGCTGGGTTAGTAAGGGACAGAACTGGATTGAACCCGCGTCTCTGTCTTTAAAGTCCAGACTCTTAACTACCACAATAAAAAATTTTCAAAATAATCGCTCTTGGAGTCGATTGAGTGTACGGCATGAAAAATGGATTTCTCTTAGTTTTTCTCTATACCCTATGTAGTGACCCCAGTTCATTTCCTTAGCAGCCATTTATTGAGCTCTTACTATGTTCCAGGTATGGTGTTGGGTAGCAATTCAACAGGAATAAGACAGGCATAGGGTCACCTCTTAAAGAGTTGATAGCTGCTTGTGCATAGAATTCTTACCATGTTTTCGCTGATGAAGTTTTCTGTTTCGCCAGCTCTCATATGGCTTATGAGACTATAAAATTATTATAGTTACACTGTAATTTTACTAAAATATTAAGAGATGAATTTGGCATTTTTGGCCATTTCTGTCAGATGAATTTCACTATTTGCTGTATTTTCCCTTGAACTTTGGTGTTGACTTCAAACCGCACAGCGTATCAATCAGAATGTTTTTGTCTTTATTTAGTTTTCTCAAACTTAGTATGGAGCATGGTGAATCCTTCATGGTGCGTGTTTTAACAGTAATGAATAGGGATGCCTGGGTGGCTCTGTCGGTTAAGCATCTGCCTTTGGCTTAGGTCATGATCCTGAGGTCCTGGGATCGAGTCCCATGTGGGGCTCCCTGCTCAGCGGGAAGCCTGCTTCTCCCTCTCCCTCTGCTGCTCCCCCTGTTTGTGCTCTCTCTCTCTCCTTCAAATAAATAAAATCTTTAAAAAAAACAGTAATGTGGGGCGCCTGGGTGGCTCAGTTGGTTAAGCAACTGCCTTCGGCTCAGGTCATGATCCTGGAGTCCCAGGATCTAGTCCCGCATCGGGCTCCCTGCTCAGCAGGGTAGTCTGCCTCTCCCTCTGACCCTCCCCCGCTCTCATGCTCTCTCTCTCTCTCTGTCTCTCATTCTCTCTCTCTTAAATAAATAAATAACAAATTAAAAAAAAAAATCTTAAAAAAAAAAAAAAAACAGTAATGAATAATTACCACCTTCCAGATGTCTTTTTTAATCTTTCCTGTAGTGTGCACAACCATCCTCCAGAACGAGTCTGTGTTTTCCTCCTATTATTGATGCAGGGACCTGAGGCACCACATGCCCCACAGACCTAGTTCCAGAGCAGTCCTCTGCCGGCTTCAGGTTTCTTTTAGTCTTTCTTCTGAAGACCATACGTGGGCTGTAACAAAGTGTAGACCCTTATCCCCTCCTGGGATAGCTAAGGTTCATGTCATTGAAATCTGGTGAGACCTGATGATTGAACATTTCTGTCTGTCTGCTCCTCAGTGGTTCTGACACCTTAGAAGGTTGTTCTTCTCAAGACAGATTTCCGCCCCTTGTTCAGTAATCCAGTGGTCTTAGAGCCACTTCTGTCAGGAACCAAAAAAGAGTTGTTGTTTACTGAGCCCCAGAGGAGGGTATTGGTGACTTCCTTGTGTTGCTCAAAGGGTGGCACTGATTATAGGAAGCCCCTTGCGTAGAGCGCACGCAGGAATGTGAAGCCACATCCCGTGGAAGAGTCTGGGAAGTTGGGGGGAGGGGTTTAAACGAAATTTGCATTGACTTGGGGATGTTGTAGAGGAGATTGAAGACTTGGCTCAGAAGGGAACGGGGTATGGACCCTTCTAATTAGGGATCTAGGACCTGAGTCCATCTCTTGTCCCACCCAGGCTGCTGAGATCACTTTCCAGGTATCTTTCCTGATTGCCACAGATATGCCAGCAACATGAACACATGTGGGTGTGTGTTACTTATCTGGGAGAATGTTCTGCAGAGAACTCTTGTTCTTGGGCGCATCTTCACTGATGTTTTAGAATTAAGTATAAAGCCAGAATGCCATAAACTAGAATTACGGCTCATTGCCTAGAATGAGAGAGTGTCACATGCGAGTTGCGGCAGAAACACAGGTAGGACTGTTTGCCCTTTCCCCTCCTCAAGTGCCTGGGACAGATGTGTTACCAGGAGCAAGAGTTCCTACAGGAACTGTAGTGGCGTTTGAAGTTGAGTTTCCTGTCATGTGAAGGGTGTTTCTGTGTTCAGAGACATCAAATAAAACTTGAGTATTTTCTTTTTAGGAATGGCCTCATAGGCATGTTTAGAAAATTTAGACTTCGGTTGGAAATAATATAACAACATTACAGAGAGTTTGACAGGCCAACCATTTAAAAAATTGCAGTTCCTTGGACTTTGGCAGACTTTCTGTGTTCACATAAAGGGCTAATTTTATTGTATGGAGTATTGGCTTTGAAGTTTTCTTTAGAGGGCAGAGAAAAATGTATTATGTTTAAACTCAAAGTTATATTTATTTTTGTTTGAATGGGTGAAAAAAAATAAGGCAAAACTTTAAAAATACAAAAGGTGATGTGGTAAAAAGTCTTTATTCTACCCTGTTCTCTACTCTCAGGTTCCCCTCTTAGAGGTCAACTGTTTATAGTTTTTAATATGGTCTCCCAGAGGTATTTTGTATACATACAAACATACATACATATCCCTGCCCTCCTTTTCACACACAGCTAGCGCATTACACCACCCCTGTTGTGTATGAGAATTCTCTCTCATCCTGGAAGCTATTCATTTCAGTGTATAAAGGACCTCATCATTCATTTTTTCCCTTCTTTGGACACACCATTATTTACACTGTCTTCTGTGATGGACTTTTTAGGTTGTTTCCAGATTTTGTGATTTCAAAGAATTTTTTCACACATGTGTGAGTCTTCGGATAAATTTCTAGAAGTGGAATTGCTGAGTCAAAGACTTGTGCATTTGTAATTTTCGTAGATATTGCCAAATTGCTTGCCATGGAAGTTATACCACCAGCAATGTATAGGAGTACCTTGTGGAGGATGGGCTTCGAAGTATTGGGGCTAGGAACTTGAGAATTTGAAAATATGCATATTTAAATATATAATATGTGCATATTTAAATATGTTTCAATAGACATGTCATTACTACGTTGTCATATTTGAGTCTCTTTTCAAAAGGTGGCTGCTTAAAGTGGCAATTTTCAAATGTAAAGAGCTATCAGACTGAGAACAGATGAGTAATAAGGTGATTTGAGAAACTGGGCTCACATCCTCTTTTTCTCTCTTACGCTGCTCTGAATTCTTTAAGATCCACTCACTGTTGCCTTTTTCCATGGAACTTGCTCTAATTATGCTAGCTTTTATTGATGTGGGGCAACATTTAGCTCCCATACTCAATTATATGTTTTTTATTATAATTAATCTGTATCATGTTTTTATCATGTCAGAAGAATCAAAATGTTAGAGTGGAAAGAGCAAGGAGGGGTTTAACTCTTGGCTTTGCCCTGTTTTTGGTCTTGTTCTTGGGACACAAACAATAACATTCAATAAATACTATTTTCTCAAGTTTTTTTTTTTTTTAAGCCCCCGTCAAGCGCTTCATTGTAACATTTGAAGCATAACTCTTAATATTATTCTGAGTATAAAAGCAATAATGATCATTATAGAAAGTGTAAGAAATAGAGAAAATTTTATAAAGCAGCGAATCAAAGTCACCTAGAATCCTAACACCCATATGTAATTACTCCATCAGTTCTTTTTTCCGTGTGTGTGAGAAATTAAATTGGGAGCAACATGCTGATGTAGGTTTTTGTGTTTTTTTTCCAAAGATTTTATTTATTTATTTGGGAGAGAAAGAATGCACCCATGCAAGAACAGAGGGAGGGGCAGAAGGGATGGGAGAGGGAGAGAGAAGAGAATCTCCAGCAGAGTCCACGCTGAGGGCTCAGGGCTCGTTCTCACCACCCTGAGGTCAGGACCTGAGCCAAAACCAAGAGTCGGTGGCTTAACGACTGAGCCACCCAGGCGCCCCCAAGAGTCGGTGGCTTAACTGACTGAGCCACCCAGGCACCCCTGATGTAGTTGTATATTCTCCCTTTTCACCCTGCCAGCAGCTAATGTTTGGGGTGTGCCCTCCCAGAACTTTTCCTTTGCACATACATAGGTAATATGAAATGTAAAGAAAGTTTTTAAAACAAATTAGAAGCAAAACTATACCATGCATGGTTTTTTGCTGCTCAGAGATACATGGTCAGCCCCATTTTGTGAGTATGTGCTGGTCTGAGTTCTTCTAAACATTTGCACCATGTTCCGTATAGCACTCTAGTGTATCTAGTTTTCCCGATTATAAAGAATGCTGAGATGAACACTTTTTTTTTAAAATAGATGCATGTAGAACCTTGTGGATAGATTCCTAGAAGTGGAAATACTGGGTTAAAGATCATGCACACCTAAATTTTTACAAGTGATGCCAGATTTCCCTTTAAAAAGTCTTACTGTGTATATTTCTAAATAATACTTCTATATCATCAGCACTGAAAATGATCAGTCTCTTTAGTTTTTTTTTTTTTTTTTGCAACTTGAGAGATTTATTTATTTATTTATTAAAAGATTTTATTTATTTATTTGACAGAGGGAGACACAGCAAGAGAGGGAAGACAAGCAAGGGGAGTGGGAGAGGGAGAAGCAAGCCTCCCGCCGAGCAGGGAGCCTGATGTGGGGCTCGATTCCAGGACCCTGGGATCATGACCTGAGCTGAAGGCAGATGCTTAACGACTGAGCCACCCAGGCGCCCCTTGAGAGATTTTTTTAAATGGCCTCTTTTGTATGTTTAATTTACATTTTCCTGATAGTGAGGTTGAATGTTTTCATATGCTTCTTAGCCCTGTTTCTTTCAGCTATAAATGGTCTGTTTTTCTAGTTTCTTAATGGTTATTGGCATTTCTTTCATACTAACTTTTGTGTTACATATGTTGCAAGATTTTTCTCCCAGGTGGTTATTTTGTCACATGCTTTATGTTGTCTTTAGCCATATGGCACTTTTAAATGATATAACAAAATCTGATATGGTTTCAGAGTTTGAGATTTTAGGAAAGACTTCCGTACTTTCACATTTATAATGTATTTTCTTATGGTGCTTTTATAATTTTGTTTTCTTGCATTTAGACTGAGCTAGATTGATTGAATTCTATTCCTTTCCCTCTGTAGTTTAATCATGGAAATTGGCATATTTTTGTATAGGATTCTTATGACTTAACAGAGCAATTCTGTATAATAATAAATCAAGTTAAAATTGAATGATGGAAATTTACATGTTCCAGATAAATTTTTTTCTTGAGGATTTACAAATCTTTCTCCAGCTCTCCTTTAGTTTGTCTTTTCAAATAGTGTTTCCTGGTCACGTTGGAAATCCCAGGCCTTGGAACTGGGGAAGGGGGTGTCACAGAGGATGTACAGGTGTCAGGAAGTCAGTTCTGCTTTTATCTGTAATGTTTTATTTGAAAATAAAGGTGTTGCTTAAAAAAAAAAAAAAAAACAAAACAGAAAACCAATGATTTGCTAATGTATTTGAAGTTTTGGAAGCTGGGCAGGTAATAGTAACTCATTTTCCCGGAGGGGTTCCAGCGTGTTGGTCTTGGTCATGCATAAGGTCAGTGTTCACTGGAGCGAGAATTCCTTGCCTGGAGGGGCTGGGCTGGGCTGAGCCTCGCTCTGTTTCCAGCCCTATCCTGTTACAGTTATAAAGTGTGTTCTGTGGTTTGACCTTCTGCTCTAGAACACTTTGCCCGCTATTATTCCACATTTCCTCTTGGATACCTTTCTCATCCGTACCCTGGGATCTAGTTATGTAGAAGCAATAAATACTTCAGAGTATCAATATTTTTGTTAAGACCTGAAGTACTTTTCTCAATCTGTGAGCACACAAATAAAATGGAAAGTTACTGAGTACATTAGAAGCTCAGGACCAAGAATGCCCGGAGAGTTTTATTTTTCTGTTTAGAAAAGAAACATGAAGTGTTGCTTATCTGTGGGTGTGAAAAAATATATTAAAATAGCAAATGGTGACTATTTCAAAAAGCTTTTTTTTCCCCTGCCCCATCTGAATTTAACAACTGCAGTCTGGTCCAAAGGCAGTTTTTCCTGAAGCAGATTAATGGCACATTATTTCTTATTTGGACTCTCTTGAGGCACTGCAGATTTTTTTGACTATTCAATTCTTCTTCCTCTTAATTTGTTTTTCAGAAGGTATCAGATTAATTTTAGTTCTTAGTATCCCCTTTCAAATCTTTTTTTGAGTGTTAACTTTTTTTTTTTTTTACCACCTTTCCTCTAATTGTAATAGCTATAATAATAGATAACTTATTAGGTATTTCATTGTGGCCAGATACTCTGGTAACTGCTTTATATGCATTACCTCATTTAATCCTCCCAATAACCCCGTGATGTGTAGTGACTATCACAGTTGACCTCTGAGCAATGTGGTTGACCTCCTGCCCCCACACACAGTTGAAAATCCATATGACTTTTGACTGCCCCCAAACTTAACTATTAATAGCCTACTGTTGACCAGAAGCCTTCGTGATAACATAAGCAGCAGCGTATTAACACATAGTTTGTAGGTTATATGTATTATAGACTGTATTCTTACAATGAAGGAAGCCAGAGAAAAGAAAATGTTAAGAGAAAATACATTTACAGTATCGTATTGTAAAAACTCCACATGTAAGTGGACCCATGCAGTTCAAACCCATGTCGTTCAAGGACATTTCTTATTTTCATCTGACAGATGAAGAAACTGAGGCTCAGAGAAGTTAAGTATTTTGCCCAAGATTTTACAGTTAGTTAAAACTCAAGCCTAGTATCCAAGCTCAGGACTCTCTTACTTCCACGCCCGAGCTCTTAACTATTATATTGTCTTCAGATTTTTTTTTTCACCTTAGGGAGTAACTGGATGTGTCCCCATCCATTTCCAGGATGAGGCTAAGAAGAGAGAATACATCCCACCACAACGGCTGGTCCCAGGTCTCAGGCAGTTGCTACTTGATCCAAAGAGAATTATGAAATCATCTCCAAGACTTGTTTAGTTTCATGAGTCGGACCAGAGAAATTCCACATCTTGCAGGCATCTCTTTCCCGTAAGTCCACTTGTGGTGAAGATGACTTGGGGTTAGTGTTGCTAGTTATACTCCCCTCCCTCTTTTCCTTGAATCTTGTCAAGGAACAGAACCCCCTCCATTGTTCCCGCTCTTCCACTTAATAATGCAGTGGTGACTCTTGGCGTTAGAAATGTCATGAGAGGCCACACTTCCTTTAGACTCCCATGTATTTTGTTAGCTCTGGTTCGATCTGCCTTTCTCATGCAAGAACTTCTGCTGTATGGGCAGTTTCCTAGCATCTTTTCTTTCCACTTTCAGAAAAAAAGAGCAGCTCTAACTTCTTCACATTAGCTAACAATGACGCACAACAGAGCATGCAGTTGAAGTTGGGTAACTCGGTGGGTGAAGAGAAGTGTCTGCAGGGCTTGCGCCTGTTTTGACTGAAAGCATTAAAGCTAGCAGGAATTTCCAACCTCTGTAATGCTGGGGGATGCTAGCCCATCAGTAGGGCCCATAGGACCACTGACATCACGTGTTAGGTGAGGAAGAGGGAAGAGGGAAACGAGGGGAAGGAAGGCACTAGGGATGGGGGGGGAGCGGACACCGGCAGGGTGGACCCAACCATTTACCTTGTTGTCTCTAAGTAAATTGAGCACTGCTAAAGTTGAGAAGTTGTTGTTTCCTCCAATAATGCCAACAAGACTAAGTTCCGTAATAGATCCTCCTCCTGGGATCATAACTCTGCCCCTTTTCAGGTTTGAGCAGCTCCTGGTCATGTATAGGTGACCCCACACGAATATAAAGTGGGTCTGGCGTGGGCCGCCACATGAGCTCGTATCCTCCTCACTGATCCCACTGTGCCTCTGAATAGATTAAAATTGTGTAGAAAAGGTCAAGTTCTCACTTAATGTTCTGAGTTTTTAGACAAGGTGCTAGTGTAGTAAATGAGCCTTTTTTGGAGGGAGAGACATGAAAGAAAAATGAAACATGAAAGGGAAACGATGGAAGTTTGCTCTGGTCTGTTACACAGATGAACTAACCTGGGAGGGGGGGGAACATCCTTGTGTCCCCACCTCAATCTATAGTCTCTTTCCAAAACCAACTTTGTAAGTTCTGAAGTTTTCATGACATGCCTGGAGGGGGGCCCAGGTGGGCTTTTATCAAGCCCAGTGAGTGAAAGTTGGAAGACTCCAGTAGCCTGGGTTCTCAGTACCCCTGCGGAGCTCTTACCTTGCACTTTTATCTAGGAAATAATATGACATTGCGGCACCATGAAAGCATGTCAGGGGAGCCTTGATTTTAGAGTTTTTCTGGGCCATTCCTAGTCCTACATAATTGTTATAATGAGCTCTGTAGATTTTAAAAACCTATTAAGGAAAATGTAATTTTAAAAACAAATCGTTCCTAAGCCACTGAATACGGAGTTACACTGTATGAAGTGAATTATATTTTTTAAAGTAGCGTAAGTATAACTGGGAATTCTGACATCTTTCATGGTGCTGTCATGTGTATATACAGAATGGGAAACACTTCTGTTGTCTAATGTATAGCCAAGGATGTTTTGGTGAATATGGCATAAAATGACTAGGATTTTAAACTATGACCTGGTGATGCACACGACGCGGCTACCGATAGTGTTGTCAAAGGTAAATGTCACACAGGCAACTGCTGTATTCGGAGCTAGGTTATCCGTTCCCAAGGAAATGCTTGTCTTGGGAGAAAAGGTTAAGTGTAAGGTTATGTGTGACACATTGTTTTCCCCTCAAAATTTTATGGAAAAGCCTAAATGATCTTTTTTTTTTTTTTTTTTTTTTTTAAGATTTTATTTGTTTGAAAGAGAGAGAGAGGCTGTGCAGGGGGATGGGCAGAGGGACAAGCAGACTCCCCGCTCAGGACCCTGACATCATGACTTGAGCCAAAACCAAGAGCCCGCCGCCCAACTGACTGAGCCACCCAGGCGCCCCAACCTAAATGATCTTTGAATGTTTAGGTCTGGAAGGGACCTGGATTGATTGTGGAAATGAGCCTTCGAACCGCCCCCCCCCCCCAAGCACATTGTGAAAAGAGTGACTTTATATTTGCTCAGAACCTTGAGATTGGAGGGGAGAGAGAAGCCGACTATTGAGGGCAGAGTTCGTTATTATTATTAGAGGGCTGGTTTTTGTCCTGTACTTGACTGCTCATAGCTAACATGGATTGATCACATACTGTGTGCCACTTACTGAACTAAGCTGCTAAATCGAAGCCCTTGGAACAGCCTTTTGTGCTAGGTGCTACTTGATAGCCTTCATTTTGTAGATGAGAAGGCTTAGAAAGGTGAGTAAATTTGGTCAGGTCGGTAAGAAATGGAGTCAGGACTTGAACTCAGGGATTTCTGGTTCCAGAGACCTGGCCTAAGCCCTTAGCCTCCATTCTCTTCCCTCATTCATTTGTTCAACCAACTGATAGCGTGGATTTGCTGCCTGCCATGTGTAAGTGCTCTCACTGGGCTATGCAGTTGCATAGTCACATATGAAATGGCCCATGGCCTTGAGCAGCTCCTGACCGAACGGCTGTCATGGGAGAGTGCTGGGGGAGAGGGGGTCCATGCCCAGGGCAGAGCCGATCCAGACAGGAAGCATCAGACTTTAAAGGGGGCATCCAGATGGGTTTCCTGGCAAGGTGACTCCGAATGAGTTCTGAAAGACAAGTAGGAGTCAACGGGACGCAGACTGGAAAGGAATAGTACTTAACAGCCTGGAGGATAGAGACGGCACCACTGCGGGTGTTTGGAGCACTCGAGGAAAGGGTGGCTGAGGGAGGCCATGTACGATGGGGAAGTATTTGGGCTTGGCTCGGCCACATCCTGGCATTGTGTTCTTGACCCAAATCTCTTCAATCCTCAGTTTCCTCATCTGTACAATGGGGATAAATAATATGCCTCTCACGTAGGGCTGTAATCATCACAGTGCTTGATGCATAGTAAATGCTCAGTACATTGAAGATGCAGTTACTAATCACCATCGTCATTGTCAGCATCCTCTTCCTTCTCCTCCTCCTCATTATTTAGGTAGACAAAGAGCAGATCTTTTTTTTTTTTTATGTTATGTTAGTCACCATACAATACATCATTAGTTTTTGATGTGGTGATCCACGATCCATTGTTTTCGTATAACACCCAGTGCTCCATGCAGTACGTGCCCTCCTTAATACCCATCACCGGGCTAACCAATCCCCCCTCCCCCCTCCCCCCTAAAACCCTGTTTGTTTCTCAGAGTCCATAGTCTCTCATGGTTCATCTCTCCCTCCAATTCCCCCCCCCCGCCATTTTTCCCTTCCTTCTCCTAGTGTCCTCCATGCTATTCCTTATGTTCCACAAATAAGTGAAACCATATGATAATTGACTTTCTCTGCTTGACTTATTTCACTTAGCATAATCTCTTCCAGTCCCATCCATGTTGATGTAAAATTTGGGTATTCATCCTTTCTGATGGCTGAGTAATATTCCATTGTATATATGGACCACATCTTCTTTATCCATTCATCTGTTGAAGGGCATCTCGGCTCTTTCCACAGTTTGGTTATTGCGGACATTGCTGCTATGAACATTGGGGTGCATATGGCCCTTCTTTTCACTACATCTGTGTCTTTGGGGTAAATACCCAGTAGTGCAATTGCTGGGTCAGAGGGTAGCTCTATTTTTAAATTTTTGAGGAACCTCCACACTGTTTTCCAAAGTGGCTGTACCAACTTGCATTCCCACCAACAGTGTAAGAGGGTTCCCCTTTCTCCACAACCTCTCCAACATTTGTTGTTTCTTTCCCTGTCCATTTTGGCCATTCTAACTGGTGTAAGGTGGTATCTCAATGTGGTTTTGATTTGAATTTCCCTGATGGCTAATGATGATGAACATTTTTTTATGTGTCTGTTAGCCATTTGTATGTCTTCTTCAGAGAAGTGTCTGTTCATCTCTTCTGCCCACTTTTTGACTTGATTATTTGTTTTTTGGGTGTTGAGTTTGAGAAGTTCTTTATAGATTTTGGATACCAGCCCTTTATCTGTAGTGTCATTTGCAAATATCTTCTCCCATTCTGGGGGTTGCCTCTTTGTTTTGTTGACTGTTTTCTTTGCTGTGCAGAAGATTTTTATCTTGATGAAGTCCCAAAAGTTCATTTTTGCTTTTGTTTCACTAGCTTCTGGAGATGTATCTTGAAAGAAGTTGCTGTGGCCGATGTCAAAGAGGTTACTGCCTATGTTCTCCTCTAGGATTTTGATGGATTCCTGTCTCACATTGAGGTCTTTCATCCACTTTGAGTTTATCTTTGTGAATGGTGTTAGAGAATGGTTGAGTTTCATTCTTCTGCCTGTGGCTGTCCAATTTTCCCAGCACCATTTATTGAAGAGACTGTCTTTTTTCCATTGCATGTTTTTTCCTGCTTTGTCAAAGATTATTTGACCATAGAGTTGAGGGTCCATATCTGGGTTCTCTATTCTGTTCCATTGGTCTATATGTCTGTTTTTGTGCCAGTACCATGCTGTCTTGGTGATCACAGCTTTGTAATATAGCTTGAAATCGCTGTTTCAAAAAATAGAAACAGAAGGAAAACTTCCAGACTCATTCTATGAGGCCAGCATTACCTTAATCCCCAAACCAGGCAAAGACCCCATCCAAAAGGAGAATTTCAGACCAATATCCCTGATGAATATGGATTCCAAAATCCTCAACAAAATCCTAGCTAGTAGGATCCAACAATACATTAAAAGGATCATCTACCACGACCAAGTGGGATTTATCCCCGGGATGCAAGGGTGGTTCAACATTCGCAAATCAATCAATGTGATAGAACACATTAATAAGAGGAGGGAGAAGAACCATATGGTCCTCTCAATTGATGCAGAAAAAGCATTTGACAAAATAAACATCCTGTCCTGATTAAAACTCTTCAGAGTATAGGGATAGAGGGAACATTCCTCAAGTTCATAAAATCCATCTATGAAAAACCCACAGCGAATATCATCCTCAATGGGGAAAAGTTGAGAGCCTTTCCCTTAAGATCAGGAACACGTCAAGGATGCCCACCCTCGCCACTGTTGTTCAACATAGTACTAGAAGTCCTAGCAACAGCAATCAGACAACAAAAAGAAATAGAAGGTATTCAAATTGGCAAAGAAGAAGTCAAACTCTCTCTTTTCGCGGACGACATGATACTTTATGTGGAAAACCCAAAAGACTCCACCCCCAAATTACTAGAACTCATACAGTAATTCAGTAATGTGGCAGGATACAAAATCAATGCCAGAAATCAGTTGCTTTCTTATACACTAACAATGCAACTGTAGAAAGAGAAATTCGAGAAACGATTCCATTTACAATAGCACCAAAAACCATAAGATACCTCGGAATAAACCTAACCACAGAGGTAAAGGATCTATACTCTAGGAACTACAAAACACTCATGAAAGAAATTGAAAAGAGCAGATCTTAAAGGACCTTCCTCATACTACTGTTATTTAATCTTTGGGACTGCCTTAGCCACAGCGTCGACTGGGGAAAATTCTGATGCCTTTGAATGCCGTGGTGGGAGGGTAGACTGAATTTCATATTTGGAGAAGGGGCAGCAAGCTCATTTGGATGAAATGCATTTCAACATAGCAGAGAGGTCAAGAGCCTGTTCTGAGGTCTGTGCTCATTATAGGGACATTTGTAAGGAGAAAAAGGCAATAATATTACTTTGTGTCAGTTTTGCCAAAAACTTTCTTAAACACAGCTGTTAAACCTCTTTCCAGAGAATGCCATTTGCCCTCTGATTCTCAAGAATTCATCCTCCTTAGTTTATGAGCTTCTGAAGACAAGAACCGTATTGTACTCTTTGTATCTACACTGATACCTGCTAATTGCTCGGAAGAAATGGGTTGAGTGAGTGCAAGTTGGTGGTATTCCTTAATGTTCTGGTATGTGATAGTTCAAGGAAGGCAGATATCGCTAAGAAGAAAGAGACTTGTGCCAGTGCATTATTTGGTGATTTTTATATGCTCAGCGATAATACCGCCCTGCTTAATTTCAGTTCCTTGGTGCGCCTGTGCGGATGGTTGCTTTAAGACAGTTAACGTGTCTTATGGTAGGTGAGCTCTGTGAGGACAACACAGCTGTGTCTCTTCTAAAATAGTTTTATCCCTAATGTCTAGCCTAGTGCCTGGCACGGAGTAGGTCCTTGATAAATATTTGCAGTAATGAATTTCTTTTAAAAATGTGGGTTAGGTCATTGTCCTGAAATATAATCTTAATCTAACAAGGGAAAACACATTTGACTTTCAGTTACTTTTCTTGGCTCCTAAGTAGGAGGATTGCCTGTGGTCAGTAGAAAATTCAAGTTTGGGTGGAAATGCTCTTCTGTTTAAAAGGTTGGCTTATACGCCAGATGGTGTATCCAGAGCTTTTTGTTTCCTCCACTTGTGTCCTTCATTAGCAGTCCTATTGTAAGGGCAAGGTCTTTGTGCTGTGTGGGTACAGTGCTTTAGGGCGTGGACTTTAGGTCCCAGCTCTGTTCCGATTCCCTTTGCTCTTGTTACCATGACGGGATTATGGGAGGTGCGGCAGACCAGGGAAGCCATCCAGTAATGCCTTCCCCCCACCCTCTCTCAGATGCATCCATTTCTGGGGCCTAAAGATCCTACTGGCAGTATCTGCCTCCCCTTCTGGAGCCTCCCTCCACCCCGCTGGCTTAGGTTTAAGTCACTGTGAGCATGTTATCTTGCGACAAGATGCTTTCAGACCTTTTCATACGTTATTTGCAACGCATAGGTTGATTAAGCTCTTTTCCCTTGTTGCTGTTATAATTGGATTTAAGAATCTTTGATTCACTTTCCCTAATTCATGTCTGGCTAGTTTTTGAGACTTTCAGTAAGCTGTTCCCTGCCTCCTTCTTTTCCTTTCCTTTCTCTACTCATATGTGAACTATCCACAAATCAGTGACTTTACTTGAATTTGTTTTCATACTGGAATTGGCTCGCGAGGAGCATGTGCGGTGCAGTTTCTGTTCACATCTGCACTTACCCATGATATTTTCTATTTAAAAAGCATATCTTTTTTTTCCCTGGTATTTATTCTTTTAATTTTTTTTAAAATTTCAGCTTTATTGGAGTATATATAAGTGCATATAAAATTGTGAGATATTTAAAGTGAATGCCGTGATTTGCAATACATCTATATTGTGAAAAGATTCACACACACACACACACACACACACACACACACCGTCCCCAATCTAGTTAATCAACACATTTATCACCTCCCATGTTTATCTGGTATTTATTATTCTGTTCGTAGAATGAAAAGATGCTTTGGGGAATTTGACCAAAGTGTACAAACTAATACAAATAGGTAGAAGGTTGGTGCCTCTGGGTGACAGTGGGTCAGCTTTTCTAGATTTCCTGAGAGGTGCCAAAGTTAAGCTTGGGCTGTGCCAGTTTGTCATGTAAATATCTAAGACCTTTCCCACATTTTGGTTTATTTTTTTTAACACTACAATATCAAGATTGGCCTCCGTTCACTTTTGGGAGGAATGTGAGGATCCATGGGAGGTTGTTTTTGTCTTTGAAACAGAGGAACAAAATGGGAAATGCCAGGCATATGTCTAGAGCACACTGGGCTCCTGTGGGTGAAGACTTGAGCCTCCCTCTCCACTCCTTCTAATCTCAATTCTTGCTTTTTCTTCTGACCCTGGGGTCATCTAGCAACTTCTTCCCATTGTCCTAACCCTAGGTGCTCCAAGAGTCTGTTTTTCTCATGTGGTTAATTAGTTGTATACAACACTGTCAGTAGGTCACGAGCTCTAAGTTAGATTTCCATCGGCAGAGATTGACTTCCCTGTAACCCTCCAGACTCTGTAGAAAAGTCCTAATAAAGCCTCCTTTCAGATATTATGGAAGAGGGGAGACTACGTAGTCTGAGACTGTGAATTCCATCGCTAGCTAGTATGTTTCTTAGGTGAGTTAAACTCTGTAAGCTTCAGTTGACTCATCTGCAGAATGGGTATAATGCCTACCACACGGTTGATGATGTGAGTACTAGAATGTACAGAGTTTAGTATGGAGGAGATGCTCCAGAAATGGTAACTATAATTTCAAAAAAAAAAAAAAAAATCAAGATCCAGAATTTTGATTTTTAATACAAAAATGTGTTCAAGAAAGAAAACCCAATCTAAACACCACACTTGGCTAAGCTGTAAACATGACTTGCATATTTATACTGAACAGAAAGCACTGAACTGAATCTAACCAGAGTATTAGTGAGACGATTCTAAAATCTTTTCACAATATGTAACACAAAATATAATTAATATATACAATATACGTGGATTTAAATTAAATTCCTTTGAAGCCAACACTAGAGCCATAGTCATTGAAGTAATAGTCATTATGTATATATATATATAAAATATGTGTATAATTCATATATACAATATATGAATCTTTTCACAGTATACATGTATTTCAAATCATGGCATTCACTTTAAATATCTTAGAATTTTATATGCAGTTATACTTCAGTAAAGCTGAAAATTAAAAAAAAATTTAGAAGAAACATACTAGGAAAATTTTGATTTAATTAAATTTAAATTCCAAATTTTTGAATTTCTGATAAAATTAGGGCATGGCTTTGGCCATGAACATTTAGTGACCATAACATCGACCCTCTCAGTAATACCGCTTTTAATGGTTCAGCGTCTGTGGTGTCTGTGCTCAGGGGATCACCGCATGCATATAAAAAGGCTGGGTGTCTTCAGCCCCGCTCTTCATGGGTTTAGGCTCAGTACAAAAGCTGTCTGTGCTTGCGTTGAGATTAACCTTCTGTATTATTTGGGTGGTGGAGGTGAGGAGTTGGAGGGCTAGGTCAGTTCTCTTTAGGTCCACTTCTCCCAGCTCAGTGTCCACTGGCCCTTTTTTATTCATCTGTTCTGATCTAATGAGGACTTACTTCTGGCAGTTATCATAGACTTCCTGAAGTTGGGTGGGATGCTTCTCCTGTCCTTGCTGAAAGAATTCCAAAGGCTGGGCGCCTGGGTGGCTCAGTTGGTTAAGCGACTGCCTTCGGCTCAGGTCATGATCCTGGAGTCCCGGGATCGAGTCCCACATCAGGCTCCCTTGCTCAGCAGGGAGTCTGCTCCTTCCTCTCATGCTCTCTGTCTCTCATTCTCTCTCTCGCAAATAAATACAATCTTAAAAAAAAAAAAAAAATTAAAAAAAAAAAAAGAATTCCAAAGGCTGACTGCAGGACATTCGAAGGAGACGTTCCTTGCTAGAGGAACATCCCTCTTTGCTCAGTCTGGGAGGCTTCATGATGCCTTTTGTTTTGTGGCAGACTCCTGGGAGAGACACAAGGCCCACTTACCAGGGCTCAGTATGAGAACTATAAAACCTGTGAAGTGCTCCATAGTGTTAGCCAGGATGATGGTGGTGGCAGCGGCAAGGAAGGACCTTAGCTCATTTATACCCCATCTTCCTTGCCACCATCATTCCAGAATCGTCGCACTAATACTCTGGTTAGATTCAGTTCAGTGCTTTCTGTTCAGTATAAATATGCAAGTCATGTTTACAGCTTAGCCAAGTGTGGTGTTTAGATTGGGTTTTCTTTCTTGGACACATTTTTGTTTTTTTCTTGAGTTTGTAAATGCTTCACCTTTGCATTTGCTTGGTTTTCTTGAAACATCTGACTCAATCTTACCACACACCTCCAACTGCTTTAAGGAACTCTTACACAACTTTCCACGTGAGCCGGTCTTGTTAGAATATTTCACCCTGCTCCCCTCTTTCTTTCTTCCTGGAGCCCTCTGACTTCCTGTGCCATCTGGACTGGGAACAGTAACACGCCCTTATAAAGACATTCAAACAATTCCCCTACTTTCAAATCCTTCCCTACTCACAGCCTACACACTTCACAAAAACAAACCCCAACACCTGGTACCTTGTGCCTCTCAAAGTTAAGCTTCCAGAAGCCCCATCTAGCTTACTCTCCCAGGTTTTTCCCTTCTGTATTTGTATTTTTTTTTTTTTTGGTGTGGGGTTTCTGAAACCCCCCTTGCTTCATCAGACCTAGAGCTTGTATTGTTTGTGTTGTGTTCCCCTCCATGATTTGAAGTGATTTTTCAACGGGGGGAACATCTTTGTTTTGCCACTTAAACCCTGTTGTCTCCCAACTTCTAGCTTTAACTTTCTAATTATTGACAGGATTCAAGTAACCAGACGGAGCAAGGAATTAAGCGTAGATATTCCAGACCCGCTTCATACTTTTTTTCCTTTGTCACATTCTTCTTCATTATCTGACACAAATGAGCATGGTAGGGGCGCCTGGGTGGCTCAGTCGGTTAATTAAGTGTCTGCCTTCGGCTCAGGTCATGATCCCAGGGTCCTGGAATCGAGCCCGCCATCGGGCTCCCTGCTCAGTGGGAAAGCCTGCTTCTCCCTCTCCCACTCTCCCTGCTTGTCTTCCCTCTCTCACTGTGTCTCTCTCTGTCAAATAAATAAATAAAATCTTCAAAACACAAAACAAAACAAAAAACAAATGAGAGCATGGTTAGATTTTCTTTTGTAGGTGTCTTCTCTAGTGAGCGATCTTTTTGTTCAAGTGGAAATTTCATGGGCAAATCCAACATGTGTGCTCTGTGTTTTCTGAAATAAGCCCATCCCCATGAGTTAGGTTGTAAAGATAAACTTGCCTCATTTTAGGTCTGCAATGAAGAGAAAACAAGAAGGATTTAGAGTGACTAGGGAACCACAGAGATGATTACAGGGCAATGAACTAGTACCTCAAAAGAGAAGACAAGCAAGGTAGGAATATTTATGTCAGAGAACCTGAGGCAATGTCATAATAAGAGTGTTAAATATATGAAAGTGTGATATGGAGAGGATGGTTCCCAGTTGCCCTTTTCAGGATGAAAGACTTCAAGGACGAAATAGATAAAATTATCACTAGAGATATCAGTATATTTTACAAAGAAGATATTTCAATATGATTGAAAGATTGTTACTGGAATGAGCCATCAAAGTATGGCCATCTTGAATAATTTTGCTTTTTTTTTTTTAAGATTTAATTTATTTATTTGAGAGAGAGTGAGAGAGAGCATGAGCAGGGTGAAGGGCAGAGGGAGAAGCAGACTCCCCACTGAGCAGGGAGTCCAATGGGGTACTCGATCCCAGGACTCCAGGATCATGACCTGAGCCGAAGGCAGACACTTAACCAACTGAGCCACCCAGGTGCCACTGGCTTTTTTTTTTTTTTTTTTTTAAAGATTTTATTTATTTTCATGGGAGGCAGAGAAAGAGAGGCAGAGGGAGAAGAAGCAAGCTCCACGCGGAGCAGGGAGCCCGGTGCAGGGCTCCATCCCGGGAGTCTGGGAGCATGACTGAGCCACCCAGGTGCCCTGAAAAATTTTGCTTTAATGTAGTTTTTTTAAATTTAAATGTAGATTTTATTTATTTATTAGAGAGCGCGCACGCGCATGTGAGTGGGGGGAGGGGCAGAGACAGAGAATCTCAAGCGGACTCTGCTGAGCATGGGGCCCAACACAGGGCTTCATTTCACAACCCATGAGATCACGAGCCGAAACCAAGAGTCAGATACTCAACCGACTGAGCCACCCAAGTGCCCCGCTTTGTGTTTCTAAAAGTTCTTAGTATAGAAGGAATTCCCCCACCATTACATTTTTTTTTTTCCCCAATTAGTTCATTCTCCCTTGAGAGGGTCCACGCACAGGTAGTAGAATGACATCTTCACTCGTTACTACTTGCCTGTTTTAGTTGCTAGATCAGAATCCTTGTTTACTAGTCTGACTTTCATGCAGCAGGTGCTCCTGAGGACCAGTCACGATGCTCCAGTTTTGGCTTCAGTGAAACAATGTAAAGAAATCGAATGTACTAGTTGGATGAATAGAATAGTTTAATTTTTATACTTGCCTTGTGCTGAATTTGTTTGGGGCTCCCCCATTGCTCTTGCTTCAAATACTGCATTTATATAGAATAAAATGAGCTTTGACATAACCTTCAGTCAAAATCTCTCCACACTGGCTGCTCCTCTTTTTTCTGCCTTTGCCATCTGCCCTTCTACCTTTTGTAGATTATCCCGAACCAGAGAGCAGTCTCCTTGGTGTACATTTTCATCCACTCCTTGTTTCTTGCTCATCCTTGCCTGTGTTTGGGCTCCTCTCTTCCCAGCTGCCTGTGTGCTGCTGCTGTTTTTATCCTTACCTAGCATTTCCTACGACTTGGTAGGCAGAGAGGGTGTTTTTACTTGTTCTTTGGGATTTCCCACAATCAGTAGTCTGTGCTGAGTGAATAATAGTTTTTGAGGAAATGATATATAAATATAAGGAAGTATAGTCATTTGATGTGCAGGCCAAGTAAGCTCCCTAGTTACCACTTGACGGAGGACACCACGTTGTATTTCTTAAAAGCTCTCAGAGCTGCTTCTGAAGTTGTGGTACTGGGACAAAGCGCTGTAGCTATCAGTGAAGGGATCCTATTTATTGCAGGCTGGATTTGGGGAGACATTCTGCTGCCCAGACCTGCTCTCACCTTAGGACTTTGATCTATCCTTTTTGGGTTGAAATTTTCCTTTACGAAAGCTTCTCTGACTTGCTGAGGAGCCATGCTTAAGGTAACCCAGTAAGAGAAAAAAAAAGCTGTTACCTGATCTGGGTGCTTTTGACTCCCAAGTTTGATTCCTTTCTGTTCTCCATTATGCAGCTTTTCATTGAAGCACTTGAGAAAACACATTATTTCAATCATTTTACAGGTAAAGAAATGGAAATTGTGGCAATTTATCATAGCTTCTGCATTTGACAGACCTTTGGGAATCAGTTTGGGAGTATGCAGTAAGACACTTGTAAAAACATACAGCTTTTGGCTTGGTAACTAACTCTCTTCCTTAAGAATCTACCCTGGGTGGCTCAGGTGGTTACTCATCTGTCTGCCTTCGACTCAGGTCATGACCCCAGGGTCCTGGGATCCAGCCCTGTGAGTCAGGGGTCCTGGGATCAAGCCTGGCTTCAGGCTTCATTGCTCAATGGGGAGTCTGCTTCTTCCTCTGTCCCTCCCCCTTTAAGATTAATAAAATCTTAAAAAAAAAAAAAAAAAAAACTACCCTAAAGAAAGAATCAGAGGTATAGGCAAATCATTTTGAACAATCACAAAAAAAAATCGGAACCAACCCAACATTTCAACAATAAATAAATGTTGATCTTTACTTTGGAATATTATATAACAGTTTAAACTTGTTTTTGAACAACTTTCAGTAAGTTTTACTTATTGAACTTACTTTCAGTAAGTTTTTCAGAAACAATAATAAGGGAAAATAATAAGTAGTAATCAGAAAGACTGAAAGATATCAGACAGTGTAGTACAGTCCAAACTATGTCAACAAACTTAAAATATACTTAATTAAAAGAATGGGATAAAGTATGCAAAAGTTTGAAATTGATCCTGTTTGGGTGGTGACAGTTTGGGTGATTTCGTTTTTCCCCTCATAGTTTTCTATAATTTTCAATTTTTTATAATGAATTTATAATCAGAAAGGATTAAAGATGATTAAAAATTTTAGTTAAAGTAGAAAAAGAATGGCCTGTCTAGGCCTAATAATTCAAAAGAAGGAAAACTCATGGAAGTCCCAGAATTTAAGTGGTTTTAATTCCAATTTTGAAAAGGAATGTTTGATCCCAAGTGATTTTTTTTTTTAATTTTGCTTTTGCTCTTCATCAAGGTATGATTTATATGTGCTAAAGGCCACGTGGTTAATGAGATTGTGTTCTAAATATTGTTATTTGTGAAGGGGGCATATATGGTCAAGGTGCATCTTGCTGTATGTATAATCTAATTGTGAAGACTGAGCTTTGGAACTTTGGCCAGGTTATGTAGTCCCAGCTTCCTTGTCTGTAAACTGGGATTGTGAGGGTCAGATGATACAGTGCCTATAAACGTCTAGCTCAATTCTGGCACATGGTAATCACTCCGATGATATTCTAGCTCACATGGTAAATGATGGCTGATAGAATAGTACTCTTGAAGGAAGACTTCTCCCCAATTTTTTTATATCTAGCATTTAGGAGCGGTAGTATTTATATTTTTATTTTTAAAGATTTTATTTATTTGAAAGAGAGAGAGAAGGAGAGCATGCATGCGCATGCATAAGGGGAGGGAGGGGCAGAGGCAGAGGGAGAGGCGGACTCCCCGCTGAGCAGGGAGCTGGACTCCACTGGACTCAGGGCTTGAGACCAGGCCCTGAGCCAAAGGCAGACACTTTATCTGCTGAGCCACCTGGGCGCCAGGAGAGGCAGTATTTAACATATGGGTTTTTTGGTTTAACACAACATTAATACTCTAAAGATTGAATAAAGACAAAGTAGATGTTCTGTTTCCCCTTTTATCCTTCGAAGATGGACATGTTCCACACCTTTCTCCAAGCGTGTGTAAGCATAAACACATACATGATGACTAGCTTTGCTTTGATTTTTGCCTTATGTATTATCCTGCAACTTTTGCAACCAGCCGGTAGGTACAGAATTTTTAATGGGTGTTGTTGTTCATAGATTCAGAGTTAACTAATTTTTGATAACTGCATAATACCCTAAATAATGTGGCTATGCCAGAGTTAATTTGGTCATAACTCTATAGATGGGTTGTTTTTAGTTCCCCACCTTTTACTACAGACGATGTTTACTGCACCATCCTTCTACATAATCCTTAAGATTCATTGCTTTTATTTCCCCAAAGTAGCATTGCTGAGTTAGAGTATGCGTTAATTATAGTGCAGAGGGATTTGGGGTTCTAAAAGCTGTAGAAAGCGTTGTTGGTTCCTGGCCTTGCACAATCTAGTTGAAGAATAGATATGCATTTATTTTCCCAGGGATGTTTTTGCTGATGTACAAAGATTTCCATAGACAGGGTTTATTTCCAGGGAGATTTGAAATCCTTAACATTCTGAAACGTAGGTATAAATCAGGAGCGCAAAGGGAGCCGCATGAAGTAGGTTTACTCTGTGTAGTGTTTGCTGTATTTATCAGATATGAATTTGTTAGAAATCATACATGTTTAAGTTTCTCAGTTTTTAAGAGCTAAGAGTCCAACTTGAGAACTGAAGCCCTTGACATTTGCCCTCCTGTTTCTTCCTGTGCCTACACCTTCCAGGGCTGCAGACGTCCCCCACCCAGGGGGAGAGCCATCCCGCAGGTAGCATCTTGTCTCTAGCGGCCCGGGCTTGCTCAACACTGATGCACGCAGCTGAGCATATCTTCAGTTTTGAGGTCACTAATGGTAACAGGCATGTTCGTATGCTAACAAATTGTTTTTATAACAGCAAAGTTACTGTGCTAGAAACAGGTGCCTTTTCTTTGTAATGTCCCTGAGAGCTGCTTAGTACGACATACGTTTTTCCAAGTACCCACTTAGGTTGTGTGTGTGTGTATGTGTGTGAGATAGGCAGGGGACAGAAGAAAGGACGATTATGATGGGCTTCCTGTGCGTGTGTGTGCATGTGCACATGTTGTCTACCTATTATGTAGATGCCAACCTGTAGCATGACCATCTCTGTTTAGAAGCTTTGTTTTTTCCCATTAGTAATTAACATTTGGTTACGTCAGTTGGGATTATGCAACTCTGAGCAGCTGACACTAGTTCATACCTGTTTCCATTCTTTCTCCCCTCTGATTCAGTTTCTTGGCTCTGGAGGAGTGAATTGCATTGTAACACTTTAGACCCTGCTTGCTTGTATTCCTGACTCCCTGCAGTGGTCACCGTATCTGAAACCCACTGAGCAGCCTGTCATGGTTTCCAGTCCGTGAGACCTGTAGTTGCTTGTTTTGCATTCACGTTTTGTCTCCTTGTGAGACATCGCCTCACTTTTAAAAATTCGATAACCATTGGCTTGTTGGAAAGCAGTTCTTACCCTTGTGACACTTGGCAGTCTGGTTTCCTTGGGCTTCCTGCAGTATTCAGTGACAGGAACAGTAAGGACAGTGACTGCGCTCACTGTGTGCCAGGCACTGTGCCAGCACTTGATATATTACTAACGAGTGTAATCCAGCAGCTCTGGCTGGTGGGCATTGTTACCACCCCATAGTACAAATGCAGAAAGTGCGGCAGCCTCGGAGCTATGGTTCTACAGCCTGTAGGTGGCTTATGCAGGGAAATCACCCCACATCTGGGCGAGGTTCACTGGTGGGGCTCGAGAAACCAGGGAACGGGGCGATGTACCCAGGGAAGCTGGGCGCTGCATGCACCGACCCACTTGGAGAGAGAGTTGGCAGAGAGGCGGGGCTGCTGCTGATGTTTGGATAGGAAGTGACATGGGTGAGTCCTCCCATCCGAAAGCCCTGGCCATGTGAGGGGGAAGTTGAGGGAACTCAGGCATGGGCAGGAAGGAAACAGGAGAGGGAGGTGTGGAAAACTTTGCTAACAAGGGAGGTCACTGGTCACGGCCTCTCACGGAGAGTCCCTCTCTTGATCAGTTTTGTCCCTTCAGGGTGCACATCCTGGAGGAGGGTGAAGCAAGCTGGAGGTACGTTTACCTTCAGCGAGTTTCTTTTGTTTTGATGAGTGAGTCATATGAACAGGCTGGAAAACCTCTTCGGTTGCTCTTGTGATTGTGTTTTTCAAATTGGTTTTTGAAGAGGTCGTATGTGATGGGCCAGGATTACCCCTCTCTGCAGCACAGACTGGAACCGTAGAAGGGAGGTTGTCTAGGTAAGAGGCACCGGGTTGGGGGGCGGAGGTATGGGATGCTGTGATGGGGCAGGACCCTGATTCTGCTGCCTTGCCCTCTGCATAGAACCTCCTAGGGCTCAGGATACATTTCCGCCATATCTGAATAGAGTCCACTCTGGGTGAGCAAAGATAGACTGCAGATGGCATGGTGAAGCCTTCCTTACAGAATGTGGTTGTTTGCTCTTGTCATGGTTATTTTTATATCACCAGGTCGTTTTCTACCCCCTTTCTGGGCATTTTTAGCATGGTTTTAGCACTGAGTAAGAGCACAGGGTAAGACAGTGTCATTAGTAACTGTGTGATCTTGGGCAGGGTCTTAACCTCTCCTGCCTTGGTGCCCTAGTCTTAAAATGGGGGCATTAGGAATAGCCATTTCATAGGGCCATTGGAGATAATGCTTATTAGCAGAATGCCTCCGTCATTGTATCTGCTTTAAAAATGGAGGTGCCCTTTATTGCCTTCTTAGTGTTCTGACACTTGCAGGACTCTCCCATTCTGCTTCCTATCTATGATTAGCTGTGACCTTCTAGGACACACATCACCCTGGGTGTAGACACTGACGGCGAAAAGAACTGGATTTGGAGAGTTGCGGATTCTACAGTCTCTCAAAGAAGGGTGGAGTCTCTTAGGACAAAGCATTCCTGGCATGAATAGACAGAGAAAGCTCATCAGAGGAGTAAGTGAGAGTCAGGTGTTCTGATAGAGTTCATTAAAAGCAAGTTGCACAGGAAGAGTCCCTTATTCTCTGCCTGATTGTTCTTTGCATTTTATTCAACTTGTCAGCTTTACCTACAAAAGGAATTTTTCTTGCCTTCTTTTAAAAATGGAATGCAAAATGATTACTGTCAATTTGATGTAGTTAAATGCAAACTTTTTTGGAAGGGCAAGAGGGGTTTGCATGGAGGAGAATTCTGACCCCTTTTTTCTGTGACATACCCCCGCAAAGTGGGCACTGTTTTCTGTTTTGCCAGATTACTTTATTAAGTGCCGTTTAAAAAATACTTCTTTATTAAAAAACAACAACAACAAAAAACACCCCCTAACTTTTAATATGGAAAATTTCAAGCACATACAAAATTGTAGGGAATGGTATGAGCCCTGACATCCCTGTCTGCTACCTACAACAACTGCAGCTCTCATGGCCAATATCACTTTATCTGTACCCCCACACAACCCCCCCCACCCTGTTTGTTTGTTTGTTTTGAGAGAGAGAGACCATGGGCATGGGGTGGGGTGGGGGGTCGGCGGCGGGACAGAGGCAGAGAATCTTAAGCAGCACACTCAGCCCAGAGCCCAACATGGGGCTCGATCTCACCACCCTGAGATCTTGACCTGAGCTGAAATCACGAGTCAGATGCTTAACCAACTGAGGCACCCTGGCGTGCACCCCCCCACCCTGTTATTTTTAAGCAAATTCCCGGTAAGATATTATTTTATCTGTAAATATTCAAGATGTGCTTTGAATGCCTTAAAAGTTTGAGTAAAGTAAAAAATGAACACTTTTCATGTTTTGAGATCCTTCCTGTGGGAAGATCATGTCTCTCTAGAGACCTAAGGGCAGTGATCCTCAAAGGGAATGGGGAAATGATCTTTGTCAATGATGACTTGGGGGCTTTTTCAAACTCCTTGTCTCCCCAGGCTTTGCTCCCTCCCTACCACCCCCTCCCACATACAGTTGAAAATGTAGCCTTTGATTCTTCATAGAACTGGTTTGCTTTGAGAGTTAGAGCAGGAATAATCAATAGAGAACCACTGCTTGGGGGAAAAAGTGATTCCAGAAGCTTTACTACTCAACCAATTTTTTTTTGTTGTTGTTATTTTTAACCACCATGCATGGGACTGTTTACAAGTATATTTGTTTACTGCCATCTTAACCAAAGTATGCTGGATGTTAGTCAGTCGTCCCTATTTACTACAGGGTGCTTTCAACACAGTTTTCCATGCTATGGAATGCTTATTTTTATAGTTTACCTCCCTCATTGCCATTTTATTCCCTGCCAACATACTTTATCTCTTTTAAATCTGCTAAGGGCTAAGAAGCAAGGTTTGTGAAGGTATATCAAGTTAGAGTAAATGAACTGTGAGGGTGGTTTTTTTGTTTGTTTGTTTCTTGAGCAAAGCGTATGTTGTTGGAATTAAGGACTTTGTGATATTTGATAGCTTCGAGGACGTTTTGGCTCCATTTCCTGGTTTTCGGCGCTATTCCGCGTGCATGTAGTTGGCATGCAGCCCTCTTTCGTGGAGGTCAGGTACCACTGTAGTGGGTCCTAGAGCAGGAATCGTTCTAACCTCAGATACAGCTCCAAATACCGAAATGTAGACACATTTCTCTACCTCCCACCACTGGATGTTTGCAAGTGAGTTAGCTGGAGGGAGAGGAAGGAATTTAAAAATGTGACCATTCTGCTTTTGTTCTAGTTATTTAGCAGCTAACAGTTAGGGGCTTGTGCTTTAAACCTTGCACCACATTTTACTTGGCTTCAAATAATTCAGTATATGGCTATAATTTGGGTATTCTATAGTACTAAAATTTATAGAAGAAACCGACAGTGTGACTTTTTTTTTTCTTTCACCGAACAGAACTACGTTCCTCTCTGCTCTTCTTCAAGGGGGAATCAGAGAAGGCATTTTCCATAGTCTTTTTTGCCCCATGCCCTCCTAACCCTTTTTAAAAGTCTCCTTAGAAAAATGACATAGTACTTTTCAAAACTGAGCTGTGCCTCATGCAGGTTTATACACAGGATGGACTAATTGCATCATTTTTTCCTTTCTCACACCCAGACCAGGGTTACATAGTTCTGTGAGGTATGCTTGGGAGTTGTAATAATGTGGAATGCTGGAAAAATTCCAGAGACTGTTAGTAAATACAGAATGCAGCTGAACAGCAGTTAGCTTTTGTTCGTGATTTCAGAACTCACCCTTAGGAAAAAAGCAAGGCAAGTATACATAATATAGCGTAGGAAATAAAAGGATGACAGTGTTTAAGATTTGGATTTTAATTTCTGTCTTTCCCCTGAAGACTGTGCAGGTAATTCAGGACAGAGGATTAAGCTGTATTTCGTTGGTATTCTGAAAGGTCTCTCTACTTCTTACCCATCATGTTTAAAATTTTTTAGATCAGCCAACTGACTTTTTCTATATTATGAGAAAGCTGGCTTTGCTTTGTGTTTTCAACTTGGCAGGTGTTTTGTTGATATGTTTGGGGGGGGGGGGGAAGAAGGTAGAAGGTAAATCCACAGCTGATAGTTAAAAGATGGAAACTTATATATTAGATATTTTAGGAAGCTGATTGGTCAGGAATGAGTTTTAGAAGTGACTTTGAAGCTTTTCTGTATGTTCTCTCCTACTGTAGCCTATTCTATAGAAGGCCTTTAAAGTGTAGTGTTTACAGAGCAAATATCCCTACAAATTGCTTTCGGCAATCATGGGCACATTGGATTATCACATGAGTAATTCCATTGTAGTTTTTGCAAAGAACTTCCATGGGATGTGGCATCTCTCTGGTCTCTGAGACCACCCCCAGTCTAAGACACATCAAGGGCTGGAAAAGGCAAACTCAGGTGGTGGGAATGTTCTTTTAGAAATCTGGGTTCAATTTTTTTTTCCCCCCAAAGAGCACCAGTGAGCTGAGTAACTTCTCATCCCTCTTCTCCACAGTTTAGCCTCTCTTAAGGCCCCGAAAGTCAGACCTATCTCAGGCTCCAAATTCCTCAGGTGTCACTTGAGGTCACCTGGAGGCCCCTGCCCTAGCTTGGCCTCAAAAACAACTATTTCAGGATTCATTCTTTCTTTCATCATAATGACAAATATTTAGTTAGCTTTCTGCCATGTCCAAAGGAGACTACAAATCTGAATCTGACACAGATCCTTCCCTTCAAAATTCTCTTTGGGGAGCTAAGACACATCCAGGGGTTTCTCTGGGGTGAGGGAGACTGTGATATCAGCTCTAGAGACACAGCTGTGTGGATTATAAAACCAACAGCAATTTGGAATCAATTTCCACTGGAAAAAAGTACAATTGTTTAACACAAGACAATATACATGTTATTGACGAAGATAAGAAAAAGGCCACAGCCTTCTTACCCTCTTAGGATGGGCCCTTTATGGGAGCATTTCTTCTAATGATGGACTCCTTTCTGCTCCAGGTGTCAGTGTTTGGGGGATTACAAGGTGGAGTGCTAGGAGAGTACATGGTTTAAGTTTTATACTTGGTCAGTTTCCCTGTGGACTTGTCATACCTTCGTGTTCAACTCCTGTGTTGTTTGCTTTTTTTCTTTTTTAATGTAGGTGGTAGGGTACTCAAGCCCTTCTTTTCACAGCTGCTGTGCTATCCTTTGAGCAAACCTGGCTTCCTGTATGAGGGGGAAGGGGACATGTGTACACCCACAGAAGCATTTTCTCATTGACTTCTCACAAACCAGTGGGGTGGGTAATATCCTCACAGATGAGTAAACTGAGGCTGGGAGAGGTTAAGTCACTTGGCGTTCACCCAGGCCGGTTCTTGCAGGAAGGTTTGCACATGTTCCGTTTGTTTCCTGAGTAAATTTTGGTCCTTGGAGAGGACCTCCCTGCTCCACTGTACTTCCCACCTTCTGTCACGTGGGTGTCCTTCCTCCGGGCAGCCTTCAACATGCACTTGTCAGTTACTTCACGGACCCAGAGACCCCGCAAGCTGCTGGAGAGGTCAGAGAGTTGGTGGCACTTTCCTTGCGATTTTTTTTTCACATTCGCTTCTTATTCCCAGCGACTCTCATCACTAAAGGGCTAGGGTCTAACTCTTATCCAATGCTACTTTCCTCACTAAGGTACATCTTTGAAAAAGAGGATCAGCAGATGATGTTTTGAAGTTAGAATATGTTCCTGTTGGTCTTGAAAAAAAAATCATGAGTCAGCACTGTTGGTTTTACTGTCTATACTAACAATAACAACAAAGAGTCCCTTCCATGAATGGGTCTCAGCAACATTTGCAGCTTGGTATTATTTACTGGATATGTTCCTGAAGAGTAGATAGAACTTTATCTTTTAAGTGACTTTATTTGTAAGGGAGCTTTCCATTAAAAAAACAAACAGACAAATCTTACGGTAAATAGAATGATGACCCCCTAATTTGATCTCTTGTCAGGAAAATCTAAAGCATCATAAACATATGACCTTTTTAGGAGAATATGGCACTTAGTTCTAGGTTTTATAATGTTGTTCATGTGCTACAGTAAATATGGCCCCTGAGAGCCACATGGGCAAAGTAATTAGAGTGCCAAGAGCCAGACTATTTAACAGAGAGGACTTGCTTGTAATAGATTTCACATCCAGTCTACTGTCTGGTGGCGTATCTTAATCCTTGCTCCCTCTGGCTAGCAAGGACAAAGAGGAGGAATTAGGCTTAAAATACAGAGGGTGCTGGGTTCCATGTAATGAAGAACTCTGTGCCTGTTTAATAGTTAAAAGATGGACTCGTGATACATGTGGTATGGATTCTTTGAGAGCTAAACATGGCGGATAATTCATAGACTATTCAGATGGTAAAACAGAAAGGGATTAAGAGGTCCTCTTCTCGAACCCTGTGGTTACAGATGAGTGTCACATAGGTTATCTACTTGAAATCATTCAGGTGGAGCCCATCCTAGAGGTGAGGAGTGTCTTAAATGAGCTCCTGGAAGCCCTTCCCAGGGTTACAGCTCTGTGACTACCCAAGTTCTGGGTATAAATACCAGGAGCTTTTAATTTAGGTGAAAGATGTAGATGTGAAAGATGGAGAAAATAGGTCTCTGGCTCTGGAGGAGTTTAGAGTCAAATGTGCTAATACTTTTAACACGAGTTTGATTGGTATGTTAAAATACGCAGAAATGATGTGGGAGCTCAGACAAAGAAAGCATACTTTGCTGGGAGGGATCAGAGAAATCTATTGAAAGAGGCAGCTGCATTTCACCCGAGCTGTGAGGGCTATGTTTAGTACTGGCATTGAGGGTTGCCTTTTTTTTTTTTTTTTTTTTTTTAATCTTTTGACTATGAACATTTTTAGGTATACAGAAAAGCTGAAAGAACAGTGCAGTGAATACCTGTACACCCAACCATCTAGATTCAACAACTCTTAATGTTTTGTCATATTTGTTCAACTCTGAATTCATGTATGTACGTATTGGGTTTTTTTAAGCCATTTGTGAGTAAATTACAGATATTATGACATTTTTACTCCTAGATGTATCCATTGGCATCTCCTGAAGCATTCTGTTAGACGAGCACAATTCCGCTATCAAAAACGGAAGAAAATTATCAGTAATACATTAATATCTAATTTCCATTCCCTATTTCAAATTTCCCTGTCTCATGTCTTTCATAGCTATTTTTTTAACCCTGGATTTGATTAAAGTTCACACATTGCATTTTGTTTTTAGAAGTCCTAAATCTCTTTTACTCGAGAGCCACCTTCCTCCCCCACTCCCCGTTCAATTTTTTTGTTTCATGACATTGACTTTTCAGACCAGTTTTCTTACAACTTTTTTCTTGATACCTTACCTGGCATGTTTCTTACAGATTGAAGATTTAAATTGTTTTAAAACTCTTTAAAATAGTTTGGTATTTTCTAGGAGATATATTGCCAGATTGTCAGACGTTGCTTCTGACATACCATTTTTAGTAGCTAACATATTTAGAATATGCTAATCTTTATTTGCAAAAATAATATAAGGCGGGGCGCCTGGGTGGCTCAGTCATTAAGCGTCTGCCTTCGGCTCAGGTCGTGATCCCAGAGTCCTGGGATGGAGCCTGGCATCGGGCTCCCTGCTCAGCGGGGAGCCTGCTTCTCCCTCTCCCACTCCCCCTGCTTGTGTTCCCTCTCTCGCTGTGTCTCTCTCTGTCAAATAAATAAATAAAATCTTTAAGAAAAAAATAAGAAATGTGTACAATATAGAGAGTTCGATATAATATCAGCTCTACCTAGCCCTGTTCATCCTTTTAGTGAGCTTACATTCTTTCCCATTACTTTGCGTGTTTTCATTTATTATAAAAATTGCAATCATCTCTATTTTGTGTACATTTACTTTTTATTTCACTAACTGTGCATTATGGATGGCGTCCTATAGAATACACAGCAGGGATTGTTTTTAATAGTGGCTGGGATAAACGTATACCCAGCCAGCCACATTCTTTCATAGGTGTTTAAGGTGAGACACACCCAAATATAAAGTACCTGGCCCAGGATTAGAAATGTGGCTTCTGCCCACAGAGCAAATATTTAATATACGAGTGAAATCTTGGTGTCTTCTTGCCCTGTGCTTCAACAAGTGAGGGAATGAATGTGTGAGTAGTCAACTCTTAAGGGCTCTGTGTTTGAATTCGGGCTCTCTCTTTTTTGCTTTTTTGGGTGGGTCCCTACATCGTCCCTTCTGCAGATATCAGATCATCAGGTTGGCCTACCTTAGAGGTAAACATGACACTCTGCCAACACAGAGTGATTTAGAAACGTTAATAGATTTTACCAAGCCACAGTCTCTAGCATGTGTATTTTAAGCCATCATAAAACATATACCTGTCATGCTAAGGAATGTGCCAGAGGGCAGGCATCAAAGACTGGCCGAGGGAGTCTGGGGAGTATGTTTTGCTGTGTTGTAGGGTTGTGCCCTGACAACCTCGGTGAGGTCTGGGGTAGTTCCTAAATATTAAAGTCACTTTATTTATTAATTCAGGAATTTCTGTAAGTAGTTATTCATACTTGCCCATCTAAGTGTCCAGGGGCTCAAAGGTAATTCTGTGGATGAAGGGTGTGAAGACAGGCTGAATCTGCTTGAGTTAGGGAATCAGGGTAACAGAACGATCATAGGAGCAAGAGATGGTCTTTTGAGCTGAATGGAGAAGGGAAAGTGGAACAGAAAGGCTGTCTGGACCTTTCTGGCTTCTTTGGTAGATATGATTAATGAGCTCCCAGTGGGAGTGTTGCTGGCTCAGGGTGGAACGGTAAAGCCGCTTTTATTGTTGTTTTATTCTTGTGTTCTCCATGGCAATCATGTTGTCAGTCAACTTTGGTGGGACATCAGGGTGTCCGTACATCTCATTATTAGTAAGTTAAAGTATCTGCAATTTGGTGACAAGACTTTTGCATCAGGCGTTTTGTAAAAGAACAAAATGATGGTCAGGTGATTCCCCACGTCGAACTGTCTTAACTATTTGGTGAAGAAAAACACAGAGTTGTGATATTAAATGCACAAAAGGATTCATGTATTTGAAACGTTTTAAAATGCAGAATGTTACTGACTCTACAAAATGTGCATTCCTTCCATTTTTCTATCCTCCATTCTAAATGTATAAAGTAAATAAGAAGATAAAGCAAATAACAGAATAAATATTTAAAGGGGCGCCTGGGTGGCTCAGTCGTTAAGCGTCTGCCTTCAGCTCAGGTCATGATCTCAGGGTCCTGGGATCGAGCCCCGCATCGGGCTCCCTGCTCCGCAGGAGGCCTGCTTCTCCCTCTCCCACTCCCCCTGCTGTGTTCCCTCTCTCGCTGTGTCTCTCTCTGTCAAATAAATAAATAAAATCTTTAAAAAAAAAAATAAAAAAAAAATAAAGACACCTGTTAATGAAAAGAAGGAGGCAGTGTTGCAAAGAGGGAGGGAGGAACAAGATAAGATCCTAAGTTCAGGATCAGCGAGCACTGAATTCCTTGAGCCTCACTTCTTTCTTCCCTAAAAGGGGGATCATAAAATCTACCCAATCAGGTTGTTAATGAGATTGGAATGAGATAATCTATGTAGAAGTTAAACAGTGCTCAGATTCCACTCCTGCTGCTTTCTTGAGCGGACAGGATGGTACAGTGAGAAAAGCATGTGACGTTAACATTGAACAGACATCGGTTCGGATTCTGGCTTTGCCATTCACTCTGTGCATCTTTGGATGCATTCTTTTCATCTCTCCGACCCTCAGTGTCCTCAGCTGTCCAGTGGATTTTATCAGATCCCCCCCAATAAGGTAAGATAAGATAAAGAGCATGGGCTCCGCCAAGGCGCTTGGGAGCCTCAGAGCTTGCTGGTTCCCAAAGTGGGGTGTTCATCCCGGCCCGGGGCTGTGTGCTCACTCATGCGGACTATCTCGAGCTTCCCTCACCGCTGATGACCTTGCTGCTTGTCCGTTTGCAGTGATCCTCTGGAGGGCCGCGCCGGACATGGACACCTCTCTCGGCATCTGGAGGAGCACGTGCCGTAGTGTCGTCACCCAGTCACGAAGCTGCTAAGGCCGTCTCAGGGGCGTGGGCGCCAGGAAGGGAAGGCGGCGTCGGGGGGCCACATCGCCATGCCTTTCGGCCTGAAGCTCCGCCGCACGCGGCGCTACAACGTCCTGAGCAAGAACTGCTTTGTCACGCGGATCCGCCTGCTGGACAGCAATGTGATCGAGTGCACGCTGTCGGTGGAGAGCACCGGGCAGGAGTGCCTGGAGGCCGTGGCCCAGAGGCTGGAGTTGCGCGAGGTAAGAGCGGGAGTGCGCGGGAGGGCAGGGCGGCTGAGGCCCGAACTCACCGAAGGGACCGGCCACCTGCCGCTTGGCACCTGCCCGGCTTTCCAGCCCCAGCGTCCGGTGTAGAAGGGTCCTGCTGCCCTTGGCCTGGGCTTGATCTCGCAGCCTCAGTGGATCAGGAGGCCTGCCCCAATGCGTGACAAGCAAGGACCCCGCCCAGAGCGTGCACAGGGTGGCGGCTTCCCTTTCGTTCCGCCGGCGAGGAGGTTGGGGGTTGTGGGTAGCGTCTAAAGTCATTGTCTCTCTTTCAAACCATTGAGTGGGTAGCTGGCGTTTTGGCGTTCCAGCTGTAGGTCTAGGAGAAAACACGCACCGAGGGGATGGATGCAGCTGCTTTTCGTTTTTGTTTGTTTCTATATTTTCCTCTTCAAAGAGGGGAAAAAATGGGAAAAGTATTTAAAAGGAGCATGACCAGTGAGGCTTTTTGTGGGTGCTTGTAAAATGGGCGTTTTGTCCCTTTCAAGATTCTAACTGACCCTCCTTTTCTTGGCGCCATCTGTGAGACTTCTTCGGGCTTGAAGCAAAGCCAGGGTTGACCGTGAAGGCGGTCAGGTTATCACTCTTCAGAAGGAGACTCCTAGGGCAGCCCTGCTTTTTCCAGCCTTATAGACATTCGAGAGAAGAGGGTTTTGTGAGACCCCGCTCCGCCTCCCCCCCGCAGGTGTGTCCTGAGAGCGACGGGGCAGGCGGGCCAGTGGGTAAGATGACGTAATAAATACAGTGGTTACCAGCGTGGAAGGGACTACAAGCCCCTGGGATCTGAGGACCGGGAAAAGCTCTGTGGTTGTCCTAGGCCCTGTGCCCACGTCGCCTGCCTCGGCAGGGTGGTAGGGTGAGCGGTGGTGCCTGCTGGAAGTGATGGTGTTTGATGTCGTCCTGCACACCGGCCTCATGATCCACCTTCTCGCCACATGCACACTGGAAGGTCTTCCGAGATCTCCCCTTGGCGTCCTCCGCAGGCTGACTGCCGTCCTCTGGGAGGACTGTTTCACCTGAGCACGTCTGTCTCCTGCCAGTCTGCGGGTTTATGCTTTGGTTTCTGTGATCGGGGCTTCCTTTGAAGCATATTTTCCTGACGGAGACTCTCCTGTCCCACAGCTACATGAAGCTTTGGTAGCTGACCCAGCGGAAAAACATGGGAAGTGTTCTGACCTTGTTGGTTGATAGCTGGTTTCTTTTTGCTCATCAGTGGCACATTTGGGTATACATATTTACATATATGCATGGGCATAAAGGAGAAACCTTAAGACTGGAGATAGATCCGTTAGAAGACTGGTCTAAATTTCTTTCGAAAAGTTTAGTTATAGATCGTGCCACTTTTGAGTATTCTTAGTAACTCACATTAGGATAACGATTCTTTGCATGCGTCGGGAGGCACTGTATCATGCGCTGAAGCAGTTATAAGCTCAGTCTTTCACGTCTTGGACTTGGGTTCAAGTGATAGTTCTGTCGCTTATGAGTTAGGTGTGCTTGGAAAAGTTACTGCCCTTCTCTGGGCATCAGTTTTTTCACCTATAAAAGCGGAATAATGATACCTTACGTATCTTATGGGGGCTGTTGTAAATATCAAAAGAGATTTGGTATGGGAAATGCGTAGTGCTGCATCTAATAATTTATGATTGTCCCAATTTTAGTGTCTTAAGAATTTTTGATTGAAGAAAATCTTGAGCAACCGCAGTGTGCCAGTTACTGTGTTAGGACTTGATGAATGAAGATAAATAGGGTATAATTTTGTCTTCAAGCTATGCACAGGTGAGTAGGGGAATCCAGCATTTAAGTGAAGTGAAGATCGAATGCGATCCATGCTACAAGGCAGCGCAGGGGCAGGCCTGAAAGGCAAAAGCTGCCCTTAGAGTTGTGCAGTACACAGTCTGTGCCATTGACTACGGTGGCCCTGGGAGGGGGAGAGGATGCTCGGTGAAAGATGAACAGAGCCTTCACTCTCTGAATGGGGACTTGAAGGATGCCTAGGACTTCAGGTGGAAAAGAAAGCAAGGCCATCCAGGGCATGGGGAATTGGATTTTTGAAGATGGAAGGGTTCAGAAGGGTAGGTGCCATTCTTGGGGGCTAAGAAGGCATCTGTGTGCATCACCAGGTAGAGCTAGAGTCTAAGGTGCAACGGGAGGCGGGTCTGGAGATGTGTATGGTAATAATTACTCTCAACAGACTATTGTTTCTCTCAGCAAGAGGGCAGAGGTCAAACCCGGATTAGCCCACGACTGTTGTCACAAAGGATAAAGCCGTGATGTCCAGATTCTTCTGTCAAGTGTGTGTTGCAGTGTGATTGATCTTCTAATGCTAAGGTGGGGTTGACATTTAACGCTGGCTTTATTTTGACATGCTCTAAATGGGCGCATCCACAGTAGAGCAAATCACTTTCTTTTTTTAATTGTATGCTTTTGTTCCGTGACAGACGACATTGAAGGTAATACTACAGCTACTCTGGTGAGATCAGGCAATCTACTACTTTGTTCTTCATTTCCACATACACACCTCGAGGAGGAATGCATTGTTCCAGAAGCAGGAGGAGGAGGGGATGAACCTAGGGTCTGCTCTACTCACTTGACTTTCTTTGTATTCAGGTCATTTTCCAAATAGAGCTAATGGAGCTTGAGAGGAGAAAGTGAAAATCTGTCTAAAATATAGCAAAATGTTTAGTCTTTATTAAGGCTTGGAAACCAGATTATGGTGGCTATTTGGTTTTGCCATTAGAAGTATTCTGGAGTCTAGATGTTTCCTAGATTTTATAATAGCATTATATTAGGAAAGGAAAATTAATTTTGATTTCACTTTTGATCTACATTAATTATCATTTGTGTTTTGCCACTTTGTTTTATCATTTTAAAAATTGATTTTTTTTTTTTTTTTTTTTTAAGATTTTTATTTATTTATTTAACAGAGATAGAGCACAAGTAGGCAGAGCGGCAGACAGAGGGAGAGGGAGAAGCAGGCTCTCCGCCGAGCAGGGACCCCGATGTGGGGCTCGATCCTAGGACCCTGGGATCATGACCTGAGCCGAAGGCAGCCGCTTAACCAACTGAGCCACTCAGGCGCCCCTTGATTTGATTTCTTAAAGCACTTTAGCTTTATAGCAAAATTGAGTGGAAAACAGAATCCTGTATACCTCCTGCTCCCCCCACTCCCACACCCTCCCCCACACCAGAGTAGAACATACGTTAGAATCAGATGAACCCAAGTTAACACATCATTATCACCCGGATCCATAGTTTACATTAGGGTTCACTCTTGGTGTTGTGCATTCTATGGGTTTTGACAAATGTATAATGACATGGATCCATATGGCAGACTTTTTGAGAACCATGTCTGGTTTTGAATGTACTGATATGCTGCCATTTCAAATGGCATTGAGAGGACCCAGGCCAGGCTCATAGTGTCAGCAAATGCAATCAAGGCCTGAGGGAAGCTGAATATGAGAGGGTCCCTACTCCCTGAAACCCTGGAGTTTAGAGACTAGGACAAACAAGAAACAAAGCAAATGGGACAACCCGTGCTGAGGTACAGAAACAGGAAAGCACGTGGAATTTTCAGGGAAGGGCAGAGTTCATTTTGCAATGGTGTGTGTGGGTGTGTGTGTGGGTGTGGGTGTGGAGGGGTCACGGCAGGGAGGGTAGGAGTGTAGAAAGGCAGGTGGGAGTCCGCTTTTGAAGGGTTTGATGTGTCTGGCTAGGGAGTTTCAACTGGGTTCTGTTTCTAAAATGTGTCACAAAAATAATTAAAATAACCGCCACCTTTTAATGCACCCCGTCTTGTGCCGAGCACCCTCTCCATATCAATTCATCAGATTCTCTTAACTCTGTGAGGTGGCTTCTCTGGCTGTCTCCATGTTACCGATGGGGACATCGCAGCACAGGGTGACCTGCTGGCCGTGCCGGGGCTGGCTCGAACCCAGGCGCGCTGACTCCACTGTTCGGGTTCCCAGGGGTGCATGTGTTGCCGCAGAAAAGGAGCTGTGGTAAAATGCTTTGGGAAACACCCTCATAAGTGCTATTTTTTTTTTTTTTTTAAAGGTGTTGAAGTCAGTGTTTCACAATTATTTTAGCCTCGTGTTAAATCCTCTTTGAACTGTTTGGAGAATAAAGCACTGCGGTGAGATGGGGAAGCCATCTGAGGATTTCAAGGTGGAGCGTGACATGAACACCTTGCATTTTAGGAAAAGTACCAAATAGAGAATGAGGATTGGGGCGACAGGAGGGACAGAGATGCTAGCTGGGTGGGCTTAACAATAGTCCTGGCAAGAAGAAATAAAATGGACTCCTTAGGAAAAAAACAAATTTTTTAATTGGTTTAAGTTCAGGAAAAAAAATTAGGTATGAATTTCTGGCTAGGAACTTTTTTTTTTTTTTTTTAAAGATTTTATTTATTTATTTGAAAGAGAGAGAGCACAAGCCGTGGGAGAGGCAGAGGGAGAAGCAGTCTTCCCGCCGAGCAGGGAGCCCAATGCGGGGCTCGATCCCAGGACCCTGGGATCATGACCTGAGCGGAAGGCAGACGCTTAACCTGCTTACCCTACTGAGCCACCCAGGCGCCCCTAGGAACTCTTATTAAGGAAAAGACTTAAGATGTAGAGGCTCAGAAAATCAGAATTCTGGTAATATGGTTAAAACATGTTTGGATTAATGGAGGTCACCCTTTTCTTTGCTTCAAATGAGATCTTAGGTGGAACTTCCATGTATAAAATGGAGCTGTTGTGTTTACAGAGGGGGTGGATATCTGCAACCCTGTGTCCTTGTGCCCTTCCTACCTTCCAGTACAGTTTGAAAATCACTGGCCTAGGTTAAGAGAGAAATAGCGAAAACAGTGTGTCTTATGACTAGTTCTCATATTTAAAAAAATAAATGCATGGAGAAGCAGCGGGGTTTATGGCTATGAATGTGAGTGTGGACCAAGCCGCCTGAGTTTGAGTCTTGACTCTCCCACTTAATTACCTTTGTCATCTTGGATAGTTACTTAACTGCTCTGTGCCTCTGTCTCCTCATCTGTAAATGGAGATGGTAATAGTAGTAACCTCCATGAGTTGTTGGGAGGATTAAAAGAGTTTTTGCAACATTGCCACAGTATTACAGAGCTTGGCACATGGGGAGCACTCAAATATGGTGGTCTCTTCTGTGAGACACCACGTGGGCTCTCTAGACTCTGCCACAACACCTCCAAAGAGTGGGTTCTTATCCTTTTTTAAGTCTGCTTGTTTCATTTTTAGATGGCTTGAATTATTAGAAACCGTGATCAGACATTGAGCCAGAATCTTTCAATTTCTTGAACAGTTATTAAGGTTGTATTGTCCAATATGGTAGCCAGTGGCCACATGAAGTGTGATTAGTTTGAGCCGAGCTGCGCCATTACTGTAAAATACACATCAGATTCCAAAGATCTAGTATGAAAAAAGTTAAAATATCTCTTAAATCATTTTTATATTAGTTACATGTTGAAAGCATACTATTTTGAATATATTTTTTTAAATAAAATTTATTAAAATTAATTTCGCTGTACTTTTTTAATGTAGCTGTTAGAAAATGTAAAATCAAATATGGGGCTTACATTTGTATTTCTACTAAACAGCATTCTTCTAAGAAAGGCAAGGAGGCCATGTTAATAGGAATAAGGAATATTAAGAACTTTATTGGAATATAAAGAATCCAATAAAATGTAGAAATATGCTAGAATTATTTCCTTTAGGGATACTCCTGACTCTGCTTTTAACTAGAGAATAATAAATGGGGGAGGGATAAATAATTTCACAAAGGTACCTTCACAGCTAAACTCTATTTAAGACAGAGAACCATTGCTTTATCAGGAAATCTACTCTTGGGAATGGTGAATTCGATAACTCTTGGATCTCTCCTACGGCTAGACTAAGAGCCCTGGTTTTTAAAGGAGCCTTAAAAAAAAAAAAATCCCTGATCATTTCATAGGGTGGGTGATGATCCTCAGATTTATCCCCTTTTTCTTTTGTGAATTTATATTTTCGTTTTTACTAAAAGGTGATTTATCCCAAGCTATGGGCTACAATAGAAATGTCCCACATTTTGCTGTTTTCATAATGGCTAGAATTTGTAAAGATACCGAATCTTAACTAGCTTAAGCTAACTTACATTAGGGATATTTCTGTGGTTTGATTTTATGCTAATTTTCTGGGCATTGGTTACGTAACGTGTGATGATGAGAGTATTTGGTTAAATGGAAGACCTCATTTCCTGGCCTGTCTGGTAATAGTGGAGTTTGCTGTATTTGAGAGCCTGAGCTCTCACCATATCCATATATGTTTGTATTTGCCCAGGGCTAAAATCACACTGATCAAGAGTCAGCTGAAGAGTAGACTGCTGGGAGATCTCTGGCCTTTGAATTTTGTATTGCTTTTTGCCTTTGTAAAGATTATAACATGAGATCTTGTTCTCGTACTGTCAGTTCTATGAGGCACCAGTGTCTGTTTTCTAGATAGAGAGATTGTAGGTGAAATAATTTCCCCTGTCTTAACTTGTAAGTCTTCATCTTTCTGTATATTTGAGTGAGCCGTACAGCCTCAGAAGAGTGATTTTTCTCCCCCCCACCCCCCTTGGCTATGAGGTTTGCTTCTTGGGCCGGTGTTACACTCTACAGTCACTTTTCTGATGCTTTTATGAAAGATGGGCTAGGCAAATGAAGATGGGGCAGTCGGGTCAGTTACAGAAACCCCAGACCTGCCCAGAGTAGAGGTGGATTGCACACAAGTTGTTCGCCAGGGTCGTCCAACTCATGTCGAGTGGTTTATTTTCCAAAGCCGTTGGAATGAAATGGCATCAAGTGCTGTTTCAGAGTCTGCTTCTAGTCATCTTTTGAAGCGTTTTCCATGCCTCAGTGAAAGTTTCAATGCTTAAGCGTAATTCCCGTCTGTTTTATGTGGAGGCATACCAACTCTCTGTTTCTTAATTTACAACCAAAATGCTAGCTGTGACAGGCAACCTATTACAACGTAATGCAAGATATTTTAAACTCTTGCTTCTGGATGATTAACTCTTCAAAATGCTTAAGATAAGATCATGGATTTAATCCCTGGTAATTGCCAAGGCTGCATGTGTAACCCTTGCAGATAGCATCAGAAGTGCGCCATTGGTCACAAAACTGGAAAAACGAAGTCCTCAAAGAATCTTTCCCTATTAATAATAGCTCATGTGGGGGATACCACCATCTCTACAGGTAAATGAACAGACAAACGACAACAACTCAAAACTATTTTTAAAGGCCTTCACTAGAATCTTTTTCTTTGTACTGAAGAGGGATCTTACTTTGGCGCTAAAATATTCACACACCAATCTACCACTGAAGAAACTAGCATATTTTTGAGTGGATGCATGCATTTCTGCTTCCTCCATTAAAACTTCCTCCAAGTTAAAGTTCTCCTTATTCCTATTAACATGGCCTCCTTGCCTTTCTTAGAAGAGTGCTGTTTAGTAGAAATACAAATGTAAGCCCCATATTTGATTTTACATTTTCTAACAGCTACATTAAAAAAGTACAGCGAAATTAATTTTAATAAATTTTATTTAAAAAAATATATTCAAAATAGTATGCTTTCAACATGTAACTAATATAAAAATGATTTAAGAGATATTTTAACTTTTTTCATACTAGATCTTTGGAATCTGATGTGTATTTTACAGTAATGGCGCAGCTCGGCTCAAACTAGTCACACTTCATGTGGCCACTGGCTACCATATTGGACAATACAACCTTAATAACTGTTCAAGAAATTGAAAGATTCTGGCTCAATGTCTGATCACGGTTTCTAATAATTCAAGCCATCTAAAAATGAAACAAGCAGACTTAAAAAAGGATAAGAACCCACTCTTTGGAGGTGTTGTGGCAGAGTCTAGAGAGCCCACGTGGTGTTTCACAGAGGAGACCACCATATTGAGTGCTTCCCATGTGCCAAGCTCTGTAATGAAAATGAAAAACTCCAAACCAAATAGACTGCGGAACCGCTCATATGAAAATGTCACCTTAGTGTGTCTCTCTTTATACTGTTTCTTAGTGCATTTTTAGTCATTGATTCAGAGATGTGGTTCCTTTCCCTGGGAATTGATTCTTGTTTTTTCTTCATTGCAGTGAGCTCATTGCAGAACTCAAAGCATCAGACCTGTTTTCCAAAGAAAACCAGAGAAATTAAATGGGATTTATAACTCACCCAGAGGTATCATGAGGATTAGCTAGACCTGGCTTAGGTTTGCAGCTTCAGAGAGAAATAAAAGTGCCTGGGGTATTTACTTGGGCGATATGATGGATCCTTTTGGTCCGGAAGGGGGTGGTTTCTATTTGGAATCACCCTACCACACTCTCCTGAACCGTGTGGCAGTGGTTAGCAGGGAAGCTCAGCTTTCAGGATTCAGTGGGAGTTTAAGTTGGCAAGTCAGTTACGAACCAGCCTGGTGTGGTCCCAGCTGGGCCTGATGGGATTAATGGCCCCTTGCCTAATACACAGGAAGTTGATGGATGCACATGCTAGTTTCAGTGAGAGGTTAGTTTCTCATGCCTTTTCCTGGGAGCCACTGTATAGACACAGCGGAATAAACCTGTGCTGCATCAGAAACTTGAATAGAGCAGGCCGAGAACTTTGAGACAGGGTCTTTCTCCTCTGTTGAATACTCCAGGGTAGGGATTTAGCTAGAGGAAGAATGGCAGGGATGGTAGGGGGGTGGTTGGAGAAAGTTACTTTGGGCATAGCTTCACAAAACGGTGTGGGAATGGGGATCTCGTAAATGGATTTTCTTTTCCACGAGATAACGGGATTCAGCATCTCTAAAATTAGGTTATTCTGGCCATTTAGGGAGGAACTCTCACAATTCTCCCTTGTGCTGGACACCCCGTTTCTTGAGTAGTAATGTATTTCATTGGATAAATGCATAGTAGGTCACTCAAATATTCTGTGTCCTCTGGAAAATACCATATTGCAGCAACAAAAATATGTTATGCCATGAATTAGGTTTTTGCCGTAGAAGTGGTTTATGTTGTTATTCACAGTTCTGTACTGTTGATTATGGCTCAGGACTGGTACTGTGACTTCTCTTGTACCTCATCCTCCTTTTCATTATATGCATGTGTGTATCCGTGTGCATGAATGTGCATGTGTGCGCCATGGAATATTCTTTATCAGGGTGCTTTTTGGGGAAAGATCAGATTTAATGATTGGGTGGGTGAGAATGAGAAAAGGAAATTTAAAATGCTAGCCTTCAGGGGCGCCTGAGTGGCTCAGGTGGTTAAGCGTCTGCCTTCGGCTCAGGTCATGATCCCAGGGTCCCGGGATCGAGCCCTGCATCGGGCTCCCAGCTCAGCGGAGAGCCTGCTTCTCCCTCTCCCTCTGCTGCTCCCCCTGCTTGTGTTCTCTCTCTCTCTCAAATAAATAAAGAAATAAAATCTTTTAAAAAAATAAAATAAAATGCTAGCCTTCAAAGCACAGGAGCAGTAAAAATTTTAAAAACTTTTTTTTTTTTTTTTTTGGCAAAATTGATTGTAGAATGTTTATGCAGTTAACGTGGACCCGTTCTATTTTCAGTTTTACTCATTTGAGTGGACGTTGTCATTTGAATGAAGTATGGATCATAAAATTATACCCCCAAATGTCAGGACTGTTTTAGTGAAAGTTAATAAATCATGGTTTGGCCTGTGAAGCAACTGCAAAGCTTGTCCTCCCTTTCTCCGCTCAGGCTTATAAAAGGGCTCTTTTCCAATGAAAATAACTGTTACATAGCTTGTTACTATTTATATATATTACCTCATTTATTCTATGCACAGTCACTCCTAGCCTCCCCAAGGGCAGTGGCGTACCCTTAGACAGCACTGCGCACCATTCAGGAATTCAGTAGAATGCAGAGCTGCCTTGGACCCTTTTCAGCCAGTTTATTAAATTAAGTACCCCGATTACCTCATTTTCACATTAGCTTAAGTCTACATCATAGATCCCCTAGGACAGCATCAGGGGTATGTTCCCGGGTCCCATAAACACCTGTAAGCCTCTAAAGAAAATCTTAGGGGAGGCACTATTTTGCGATTATTTTTTTTTTTCTTACACCTTTTAGGTTTTTATGTTATTTATAGGCCTTCCTCTTCTCCTTTTGCCTGCTTTTTCTTCATTTATTTCCAGATAACCTCTGTCTTCTAATTCTGTGGTTCATGGACATGCCGGGAGTGCCAGCAGAAAACCTGCTTTCATTCACCAGTGTCGATGGTGACGATGGTGATGGTGATGATGAGGACAGTAGCAGAAACAGAAAGCTCCATTATTGAAGGAGTTATTAACCTGTGCCGTGTGCACGGTTTAAGACAAGATCTCATTTATGCTTCTCACAGCCTGTGGGCGATGGCTGTAAGCGTCCTCCCCATCTTACAGATGAGAAAGCTTTGACACTCTGGAGGCTCAGCAACTTGTATGGAGTTATTAAGACAGTGAGTGCAAACACTGGGAGATGAACGGACTTCATAGCCTGTTTTCCTTCTGTTCAGCCACATTTCATTTCCTCTACACCACCCATCACACTGGAATAGCTAACAGACTCCCTGAAGCTGGAAAGTGAATGATAGGGTCAGAATTTGCTCAAGCAATTGGTCCAAGCTGATGGAAATAGAACCTTGGCTCTGTTTGTTGGCATTCTGTTGCTCGAGAAATGCATGGATTCCTCCTGTGAACCTGCCCTTTAGAACATCATGGAGCAAAGTTGGTGAAATCCTTGTTCTCATCTGAAGACACATGCATTTGAAAATATCCTATAGAGTATGGGGGTCGGTAGCTTTATAAGCAAGGACATGTCTGGTTTTCTAGTGAAGCCAGAGTCAAAACTTTTATTACAGATTTTGGTAGGGCTGTGGCAGGGATTGATCTGTGGTCTCATTGAGGAGACAGCCAGCTGCAGTGGGAACATCGGCACAAGAATGCCTTTGGAAATTAGACATCGCAATGAAAACATTCTTTTGAAGGCAGATTTCCAGGTGTGCTGTAAACCGTTCTAAGCTCTAATTGAAATATAAAAGAATATTTCAAAAGCAGTGATCTATTTTTTGGTGATTGTTGTGCTAATCCTGAAATCCTAGCACGAATTAATGTAAAGACAGGATTGAATGCATAAAAGTACCTGTTTTAATCATTTAGCACGTTGTTCAAAACTAAACTGGTTGAGGCTCCAAGTCTAAAGGTGAAAATCTCACTTTTATGTATCAAATCCCACCATAGTCTGCCAAGAACAGTCACCAGGGGCTTCTGTGGCAGCTGTGAAGACATCCTTCCATTCTCAGAGCTTGATGTGCGGGAGAGATTTGCTGTAGTTCATGTATAATGACGTGGTGGAGGCTGATGTTTTCCAAAGTACTTCATTAAAACTCAAAATGAGTGAATCAGTTTTCTGTTAAGCCCTGCTACTGCGTGTGGAAATAGTCTACAGTGTGAAAGCCTTCAGCTGGCAGAAGGTTTTGTCTTAGGAGTTGACTAATAAGTTACTTTGCAGCAGGTGCAAGAACTGTGTTTGCCTTTGCCAGCATGTTCCACGTGAGATCCTGAGGCATTCAGAAGGCACAGGAAAGTCAGCCTTGGGAGCGTAGGAAAAAAGCCAACACGGCCCCCACCCTGCACTCACCCCCCTTTACCAAACATAGGTGCATCAGTACCCATGTGGTCAAACAGTAGCCATGGGTATGAATCCTGCATCGGATACTCAGTGTAGATTGTGTGCATGTGCTTTCTTTGAGCTTGTCCCAAAGTTAGAAAGTAAAAGCTGGATCCTCGTGTATGAGCTGGAGAACCAAACGTGACATAAGGTGCTGGAGTGTTGTTTTCCTGTGCAGTCGTGGGGTACCCCTTATAAGCATAAACTGACGTTATTTTACCCTTTTATCTAGACGCACTACTTTGGCCTTTGGTTTCTCAGCAAGAGCCAGCAAGCACGATGGGTGGAGCTGGAGAAACCTCTGAAGAAACATCTGGACAAATTTGCTAATGAGCCTCTGCTTTTCTTCGGAGTCATGTTCTATGTGCCAAATGTGTCATGGCTTCAGCAAGAGGCCACAAGGTAGGTGCCTTTTTTTTTCCCTGTGTTCCGTATAAGGGTGTGTTAATTGCGGGGCTTCAGATGAAGTCGATGTGCAGGTTGATTGAGGGGTGTGTACGTGTAGGTGTGTGTAGTCGGGGAGAGGGTGGAGCAGTTGGGGATTGTTACCGGTTGCTTTGCAGCTTCAGAAATGTGGTTCGAATCCATGGTGCTCATAACCCTGGTCGTTCCCTATGATGCTGGTAAGGTAGCAGTGATCCTGAGGCAGTTGAATATGGTGTCCAGCAGCATAGAAGTATCAGTTGGAGACTGTGGGTAAAATAGATGTGCCAGAATTTAATAAAGAATTAACCACCTCATACTTGTCTGGTCTACTCTTTCCCTTAAAATGCTCCCAAGCAAAATGTAGCATCAGACTTTGGATTTGAGGATTGAGAAGGTAACTAAAGATGGGAGCAGAGTTTAGGAGAATGTCTAGAGGGCGAGAGTTTTACTTGTCCACGGTCACGTAAGAAGGGACAGGAAGCCATCAGTAGAGAGGAGACCTGGGATTGGTCCTCCCCTCCTGCTCATTGGCTGTTTTGCCTGGAAGAAACCACCTGCCATCTTTGAAATGGTACTTTTCGCTCATCTGTAAAGTGAGGGATTTGTGTATGTTTCTCAAGTTCTGCTAAGTCTGCAGTTCCATGAATGAAACAGTTGGTGTTGGTTGGTGTTAGTACAGTTCCCTTATTGGTAAGAGTTTTCCATTAAATTATGCAGAGGGGGCATATCTCCTCATCAAATGGTTCTTTCTGGTGTTAAAGGGAATTAAATTAACCCTCAGTTTTTCACCTTGTACGTAGATGATGGCATTCAGAGTACCCGGCAAGCGATGCTAGTGACATATCGAGAAGGAAGGAGCAATGTTGTCCTTGACTATTGCATGTGTAGTTTCTTAGATTTTAAACTTTTAAAACAAGGATGCACTTCAAATTTTTGTATACATTTTATGGTGATAATTTCCATCTTTTTTTTTTTTTTTTCATCAAAAACTATTGTTAACTAGGTGGTATTTCTGTCAGCAGAGGCCATGAAATAGCTCACAGCCTGATCCAGAAAACCCGTGTTCAGTCTTCCAGGTGTCATTCGTTTGAAGCCCTTGGCTGGATGTTGTGCACCATTTTCAAGTTTGTTCACTTACGCAGGTTCCTTTCCATGCAAGAAGTTATTAACTCTTCAGAATGGGACAGTTTTCCCTGGCTTCTGAATCCTCCTTGAGTACTCTACCACAGGGTCAGGAACACAGCATTAGGTTAAGTCCTTGCTGATTCGCAGCTCTCAGACTGTGAAATGCAAGGCAGTGGGTAACAAGGATGAAACACGGACTGTAAATTAATGCCTATCAGGCAAAGTTCAGTCTGTAAGAAAAAACAAAGTGTTGCTACTCTGGACATACTTACTCTGTAAGGTCTATTGTTGAGGAAGAGCAGTTGAAGTAACTGGTGAGGGACTCAGCAATTGTGCTTTATGAAGCTAAAACAGGTTGATTAAGCTTAGAAAAATGAAGACTTGCAAGAGTGCAGTAGCTTTCCCTGGAAATTTGAAGACTCTTGTGGGGAGGGGATTTTGTGTTAACTCTGGAGCACAAAATTTGGGCCCATAGTAAGTGCAAGGAATTGAAAGACTTTGGTTATATGACTCAACTCAGGAACACTGTTTCTAATGATTAAAACTGTAAAAATGTGGAACAAGCAGACTTTTGAAGGGGTGAGTGCCCCAGTTTATAGTGCTGTGGCATTGAGTGGATAGACGGGAGACCACCATATTGGGTTGGGTGTTGGACTAGATCAGTAGTTCTCAGACTGACCAGGGCCTGCTAGATCACAGTTACTGGGAGCATTTACTATAAATGTGATTCTAGGGCTGTAACAGAAGTCTGAATTGGAATGTCTAGGGCTGGGGATTAGGAGACTATATTGTTTAAAATAAACAATATTCTTCAGGTGGTTCTGATATTCATCCAGACTCAGTAATTAACAAATTAGTTAACCTCTAAAGCTCTTTACAATTTTAGATTTTCCAGGCAAGTAGACTTTCATGCCAGATTATTTGACTGTCAATATTTGCATTCACAAGCTGACACAGAAAGTGTTTAAATCTCAAAAATTGATGTCAGAATTATGATGGTAGGGGTTGAGACTGGAGATCAGGAAGGACTTCTTTCCTTTTTCTTTAGAATTTCTTTTTTGCTCAGTTAGTTTGGTTCATTTCATATGAGTTTTGGTAAGGAGTGAATGAAATCTTTTCCAACCCAGGATTTTGAAGCGAACTCTGTTACTGTCCTTTGATCAGAAAAACTAACAAAGAAAATAAAACTTGAAGGACGTTTTTAGACTTAAACACAGAACTAAACTGTATAGATATAAGACACAACCCTCTCTTTATGGCAAAAGAGTTTAAGTTAGGAGCTAGGTTAGCGTGAGGAGTTGTGGGTTTTTGTTTGTTTGGTTTTTTTTTTCCCAGCGTTGCAGAAATTTTTGTTGCTCCAAGGGGCCCAAAAACTGGAATGTGCCAAAGGATATCAGAGCAAGTGAAAGACTTTAGCTGGGGAGATGAGGAAATAAGAAAGAAAAGTGTTGTTAAGTACAGAAAGGAAAATTGATGGGGAAAGAAAAGAGAGAGAGAATGGCATATACTTGGGAAGTGACCCAGGTGTGATTCATGAGATGTACCCTGGGTTGTGGGCGTATGGACTAGATAAGAGTACAAAGGAGACCTGGTTTGGCCAGAATGCCATTTTAAAATGCTCACGGTTCCTGGGTTTGGTGTTAGAGACCAATAAATGAGCTGAACTCAAGGTGAAGAATGCTACTAATGGTCATTAGGAGCCTTTGGGAATCTGAGCCTTCTTGGGAGGTTTTAGAAGCATCAGGGTCCGAAATGAATACTGAAACCGTCTTCCAGGCAGGGCAGCCAAGGAAGAAGCAGTGGTGGTAGGGCAGGATTCCAGAGGAATGTTTCACAGAAGGCCCCGACAACATTCATTAGGAGCTGGTTAGTGACTAACTCTTCAGCCATTCGCTGTTATCCCAGTTACCAGGCATCTCAGGTGGAGCTGTGCTTTGGCATCTCTGAGCACCTGGGATCTGCCACTCTGACAAAAAACAGTTAGTCTTTGTGATGCCCCGCAGAGTAAGATATTTGCATAGATTAGAAATAGGAATCTGTCTTTGATTGTGGGCAACCCTTTTGGAGGAGGCAGCCATTCAGCCATCTGTGCTTAAAAAATAAGCCTTTGTCTGGAGCCAACCAAACTTGTTTTCACCCAACACATGTTTGCAATGGTTTGGCTACTTCTCTTTGAGAATAAAACAGGTTCTATAGCATTAGTAGGTCCCAGCCATTTCTTCTTTCTGAATAAGGACAGAGTTTCAAATGAGTACTCTAGTTGTTTTGGGGGGTGGGTGTATGTGAACCCACATATATCGAGACACATAGCAGTGGAAGGAGGATATATTTAAAAGTTGTGTATCTCGTCTCTTGTCCCCAGACAATCCCACCCTTGAAAACTTGCAGGTTAATAGAATACTAGGAACAACACAACAAAAATTTGAGAATGGTGTTGATTGTAAACTATCTCAGAAAGTGATTGATTTATGAAAATTATCAGGCCCGGCTTTTTGAAATTAGAAAACTGAGAAGCTCTGCTTTTTTTGACATTCATTTTGACATACTGTGTTTCATCTCATCTCCTGGATATGATTTTTGAAGAACAAATCTCTTCATAAGAGAAGGAAATCTGCCAACCAACATACTGTGATTGAGTTGGAGAAGAAATGGACAATTCAGGCCCTACCTTTAGGTGATAATTGAACAAGAAGACAAAAGATATCAAAAGGAGAATACACAAAGGAGTACCCATAGAAGGAAAAAAAAAAATCTCTTGATATTCTTACAGAAGTGTGAAAAAGCTGATACAAAGAACACACTAGTAGACAGATGGAAGATGAGTCATGAAACCATAGGAATTAAAGAGATTAAGACCAGGGTTTGTTAACCCTACTCCAAACTGTAAGATGCATTACCTTGGGGCTGTGAAAATGTCAGTTTTCCCACTCTGGTTAAAATGACTCAAGGGATGGGACCGCCATAATTTTTTCCACGTTGCTTTGCTTCTTCTGTTCCTTTTTGCCAGCTTCTCTGTTCAGCAAAGGGACTCCTGCTAGCGATTCCTCTTTCCCCATTATGTTCTCCTCCTGACTCAAAGGAAAGATTTTTGTAATGTGTTTTAATGATTTGCATAGCAACGGGCTCAGTATAAACACAGGGTTTTCAGATTTTTCTGGACACAGAAAGAAAAAAGATGGTTGGTGAGAGGTGGAGAAATCCTCCGTCAAACAGAAGGATACTTAATAATAGCAAGGGAAAGCCAGAAAGCTGGCCGAGGTTACTGCTTCTAGTTAAGGGTTGGGGTTTTTCCAAGTCTTCCTCCAGTGAGGAAGTTCCTCCTTAGTTTTTTCAGTACTAAAGAGAACACTTCGAAGAGACTAAATTTTTTTCAGGGTGAATTTAGGTTTCAAAGTGTTAGTTACTGACCGTATGCCACAGTTTCTAAAATTTTTAATTCTCAGATGTTTTCCTCCTACCAAAACACGTTTGTCTTTGCATCACTCCGTGGTGAATGGTACGTTTGCTCGGTGCCAAGGAGCTTCTGCTTGTCCTAATGAAGTCCGATAGCCTCTCCTTCTTGTCCAGGACAGGTCTGTAGCCTGCCCGTTCAGGTGGGGCTCTCTACCCTCCTAGTGGCAAGAACTGTGCGGAAGCAAAACCCTCGCTCTAGCCAGCACAGTCACTCCCCTTGCCAGGGACAGTCTTAGCACATCTGGTGCATCTGGCGGCCACTCCAGGACTGTAGGCCCTGTTCCAAGCTCCCTCTGTCGAGTGGGTGCTTCCTCTATGTTTTCTGCACTTCTCGGCCTCCGTGGGGCTCCCTCCTTTTTAGGCTCACGGGTTCTTCTGTCTGTCTGCCACCTTCTCTCAAGTACTGGACGATGAGGCTGAATTCTAGCCTGTGAGGTGCACCTGCCAGTTATTATCAGAAGGACTTAAAAAGAACTTCATCTCTGCTTGGGCCTGTATAGTGTTCTATGTTAAATGAAGTTCCTGTCTGGGAAGAACTTACTGGACAGGGTGTCATTTCACTAACTGGGAATAAACGCCCACATTGAAAACCGCACCATTGAGGTCTTCAAGAGCGTAAGTGCATTTTTTCATGATGGTGAGTGACAAGGGAGTTAAGTTATTACGTGTGTAGACTCTGATGGGAGCTCTTTTCCTCCAGTTACGTATTTGGGCCTATGGCATGTTGATGGCAAAGCCAGATTAGATGAATCCTTACATCCCTTTGAAGGCCAGAATGGTGTTTTGGTTTTTTGTTGTTGTTGTTGTTTTCTGTTTTGTTTTTAACTAGGTTTCAGGAAGTAGTTCCAGTGACCCTGACAAAAGCTCTCTTCCTCTCTCCTTTCTTGTAAATACCGATGCAATGTGCCTTGAGTGCGATTGTAAACAAGTCAGCATTCAACCACTGTTTAAAGTGTCTCTTTTAAAAGCTCTAATTATGGTAATGTTTCCATTTCCTTTTACAACACCATTTATTTTGTTTCTCCGGTTCTTTGAGTTCTTTTATTATTTTGAAATGTCATTTTAATGGCTATTTAAAGTTTACCCGTGGGCTGGGAAATAGGGACTCCCTTCAACTCAGACTTAAAAGATTCAGCATGAGTCCCCCGTAGATAATATAATTGGCTGAGAATGGCAGCTCTTCTTCCTGGCCCACTCCAGCTGGTGAATGGGAACTTGTTTTCTCTCTCTTTCTCTCTCTCTCTCTGTTGATGGCTGAGAACGGAGTTGTTTCTGCCAGATATTCTAGATATTTTAAGATGCCCTTGCTACCCTACTAGGATTTAACCTTAAACATTATTCTGAGTGGGTGATGTATTGTTTGAGGAGAGGAGAGGACAATGTCTAGGAAGAGCAGAGCAGTCTCCAAGGGAAGAACTGCTCCCCAAAAGAGGATTAGTTGATGAAAATGTTAGTTGCCATTTGCATTATTTTGCATTTCAGCTGTTATTGGGCACCTCTTCTGTGTCAGGCATTTTGCTAGCCAGGCGGAATGTAAGAACGGGCAGATCTTCACAATCCCCCTCTTTGCAAAGAGCTGTGTCTCCAAGCAGTTATTTCATTTCCATGTATGTGATTTATTGCTGTTTGAGTTTGCCCTGAAAGCTTACACTGCTGACCCTACTTCCTGGGGAAGGCTTTCCCACTGTTCTGGAGGAACCCCGAGAGCCTGGCAAGTGTCTTGCACAGTCAGGCCTCATGGGCCTGGGACCTGGGCAGTTAGTTGCCCAGCTCTGAGCTCAGAAAGCCCTGCACTTGGTTTCATGCTCTGCTGTGGCCCTCTTGAGATTCTTAATAATTTTGGAACCATGGATCCTGCATTTTTGTTTTTCACTAGACTCTCTGAATTATGTTGCCAGTCCTCCCCCGGGAGAGCCTCCTTACTTCCATCTCTGTTCATTCTCTTCTTCTTGTTTTGATGTTGCCTTAGGATTTGCTCTGTTATGGGTGGATCTGAGTCTACTGTTATGGGCGTGATCAAAGAGAAAAAGTAAAAAACAAAACAAAAAACCTGCTATGGAACAAAAATAAAATTTTTGCTATCTATGCAAATATGAAAATAAAAACGTGGCCCTGGTAACCATTTCAGCTCCTGGACCTGACTCACGGGAAAATCCTGCGCAGTCCGGGAGCTGTTATAAAATCAATTTAATTTCCTTTAGGGAAGCTGATTGATTAGCGTATCTCATTCCTCAACTAGGATTTCTTCATATTTTACTGTGAAGATGACTCTGCAAAGTTTATATGTTTCTTAATTAAATCAAGGGTACACCTTAGCCCCCTACTTGATTGTTCGAGTCTTCGCAAGGGGCGGCTTCCTGTCCCACTCCCTAACCCCCCTGCTGCAGGAAAAAGATACAGTTTGCAAGACATGCAGGGAGGTTGTTAGCTATTTAGGCAACCTACTACCATTAGAACAACAAAGTATAGACAAAGTGAAGTTAACCCTTAAACATAATCTATGTGGTTTTTTTATTCTTTCCCTTTAAGGGAGAGAAAACAGTGATAAAAATTCAGTATATTTTAGTAATATCACTTGACATTATTCATTGTAGGTGTCCTGTAATGCATGGAAAAATGAGAATTTCTTTTTTTTTTTTTTTTTAAGATTTGAGAGAGAGAGAACACCAGCGGGGGGGGGGGGGGGGGGGGGGGGGGGGGGAAGAGCAGAGGGAGAGGGAGAAGCAGTCTCAGGGTTCAACCCCAGGACCCCGGGATCATGACCTGAACCTGAAGGCAGACACTTAACTGACTGAGCCACCCAGGTGCCCCGAAAAATGAGATTTTCAAAAGGAAATACATCGGTGTCATTCATATTTCAAAAGAAGCTCTGACATCTGATTTTTACCGTTTGTAAAGCAAGGTATACTTATGTATGTCTTAATCATGAGTAAAGCAGAGTTTCCCCAAAACAGGTGAAGTAGTATACCTCAAAAAGCCTTTGCTTTTAAAGTGTTGAAATTATCTCATTTGTAATCCTATGGTTAAGGTGTGTTTACCGGTATTTGATGATCTATCCTGAACTTTTCAAAAGCAAACAAATAACGGGTTCCTAGTAAGCCATTTTGAAAATAACTTAATTTCTTAAGCAAGGGCAAGCAAGCGGTCTTTGTGTATTTCTTGCTTTCCAAAGATAAATTTATTCATTTGTTCATTCACTCAGTCGTTGATTCCAAATAGTTCTTTATCCGAGTTAAATTGCAGAACACTGAGAGATTCCACAATCGACCCAGGGGATATCAAAGATTTAGAATAGAGCATGGACTCAAATTTTAGCATATTCTTTTTGTTTTTTTTTTCAAAAGCTGAGTAGAACCTGAAGATCCCACACAGCAGTGTTTACCTTTAGCTGAGGGGTGGAAATGGGAAAACAAACAGAAGCTATGGGAAGAGGTGTTTGGTCATGTCAAAGCATGCCAGCTATGCTTTATGAATTTTTTAAAGACATCCACTTCCTTATGAAGGATTCTTAGGATTTGTAGGGGTATCATTATAATGGGTGGGATTGCCAATGGTGTGTTAGTTTCAAATGGGCTTTTGAAAATCTTGGGAGGAGAGGGAAACGGGGAGTAAAGGTTTTAGAATCCTTTGCTCTCCCTTTTTCCTGGACTCTCAGGGCTGGGGCCTTAGGTTGGGGTTGAATGGGTGTGGAAGGGGGAAGGAAGTCACAGATGTCATGTTTTCAACATCACGGAGACCCACAGTGCCTGAGCAGCAGCGGGATCTGGAAAGCACAGAATCCTTCGTTGTGCCTTACGGTAGTAGCGCTCTCGTCTGACCCCATACCAGACTTCCAGACCTCCTCTGTGGGGTTCTCTGCAAGAATCTGGTTTGCATTCCATCACCTGCTATAACTTAATAATAGTAATAATGACACTGGCCAGCATTTATGTGCTAGGTGCTGCGCTAAGTATCTTCAACGATTATCTTTTTTAGTCCTCCCCAGAACCTATGAATGGGCACTATTATTATCCTCTGATAAAGGATTGTTTTTCTAACACAAGTTTTATTACTAATAAGTAGAGATTTCATCCATCAAATGAATTGAATCTTTTATGTTACATTGCCAGCGAAATAATCTGTCCATATGTCCCCATACTCCCCAGCGTAACAGGGGGGTTTAATTTTTACTGAAGTATCAAAAAAGAAATCCAGGCAGCTAACATTCCTGTGAGGTGACAGGTGGTAAACTGGTGCCATGAGGGTGGATTCTGGTCTCCCAGTAGGTTTTGTTTCACCTGGACATTTTTTAAAAAATGAAAATTTTTTTAAAAAATTGAATTTGGATGCCTTACGTATAGGCATATGCTCTGCAGTTTGTCCCACTTCTCACCCTGCCCATAGTGTTAGAGTGGACAACATTTACTCCTTCCTGTGACCTGACTGGTCCTGTAGGCATTTAGACTGTGGCCACTGTCCGTATAACTTGAAGGACTTCTTGGTACTTGGGTCGACCCATACCTTTTCATTGGCCCAGTCGGTTTTAATGCCACTTGGCATCTAACTGTCTTAACACTTGGGCTACCTACCGGAGACTGTAGCTGGATATGGGAGGGTCATTTCCCTTAAGCCCTCATTTGAAAACTTTGTTTCTGTGTAAGATCACTCCAGGGTGCTAGATTACATGGCCCTGTACTTTCTGTTATGGAGATGTAGCTCAGATTTTCCAGATTTCCTCTCCGTATTGCTTTCAGCATCTGCCTCCTTCATAAATGGTTCCATCCAGAAGAAAGGTACCAAATGTTCTTTGGCCAAAAGAAAAAAAGTCACCAAATCATAAGCAAACGTGGTCTATTTGAGAAAGTATAGTTCGCCTTCTATCAAGGCAGATCAAGCTTTACTAGAATCATAGTTTATATCTAAGCACAGGACATCACACATTACAGAGACCAGTTGCTTCATTTTACAGATGAAGAAGCAGAACCAAGGAAGTAAGGGGACTTTGCCTGTTGTCACACTTTGCCCATTGACAGAGCCTGACTCTTCCTGAGGCGCTGGGATGGGTTTAGGTGAACCAAGCAGGCAGACATGGCAGAGCCCATGGATAGGATTTGTTTAAACTTCCAGGGACCCTTGCCCATCTTCCCCTCCCTTGCCCTGAGACAGCTAAGACACACTGGAACTGGAAGAGATGAGTTTTGTCCAAGGGAAGGAAGTAGTTCAGACAGAAGAAACAAAAGAGTAGAGGAAAACAGGCACTTCTTTGAATGGAGTCATTTAAATAGTGAGCATTATGTAGAGATTGGAACTAAGATGGGTTTTATTTAATGTTTTTATCAGTCATCTGCAGCCTTGGGCACAGAGCGAAAGTGCCAAGCTTTCAGATGACACTAAGCCCTTTAGAAGAGTGGAAAATTGAGACATTGGAAATAAACAGTAGAAAGGTGTCAGCCAGTGTCAAGTTACCAGGTGCAACTAAGAAATAAGGATCCTCCTTTCTGGTGCAGTTTGGGAAAGCAAGCGGGGCAAGAGTCCTCGTGGGGGGACATGTTGCAACATGTTTCATTTTACCCCAGCCGAACTCTCTTTCAAGGTCAGCCCGTCAATCTTAGCCTGCAGCTGGGGAGAGAGAGTAGACAGTTTGCCAGCTTAAAAATGTTTCCTGCCAGCGTAAAAATGTGTTACTGTTATTCAGAGCAAAGCCCAGCAAATTTTACCTAAGTTGAACTAAAAGCACGTCAGACACATGATACTTTAATAGAAACTCATGGAGATAAAGCAATGTTAGAAACACATGTTTTTTGACCAGGACAGATGTTTTGCAGGAGGTAGTCAAGACATTTATGATGATAACTAAAGCAAGAAACCCATAGATCTAAGGAAAACTGGAAAAGTTAAGTAATTTGGATCCTCAAAATAAATGACCAACTGTGGATCCTGATGGAAAAATTTGAAGGCAGGTTATGTATCTGCCTAACTATGTTGTGTATTTGGAATGATTGATGGAATCAGCAAAGAACTGGTATTTGGTCTAATCTTCAAAAAAAAAAAAAAAAAATCTGGGAATAATATGTCATTCAAAAACAAAACAACTTGAGTAGCAGCACAGACCTGAAGTCAGAAGACCTGACTGTCAGGTATTTGTTTCTTGGTCAGGCTCTGTAAACTCCCCAAAACTCACCTTCTCTGTTTAGAGTCAATCAGGAGATGATATTAGCACAGCTTCAGAAAACGCCTATCATGTGCGTTCAGTACATAGTAGGCATCCAAATAATGTTTGTTTTTTAAATGAAAAAGATCTGTTAGAAGGTAGTGACGACTTGCTGCATCCCTCGGGAAGCTGTGCGGGTAGGTTATCAATCACCTGGAAGAATCCATCCTGGCCCACACCACCTGGAAACACAGCGAGGCGCATTCTGGGCAATGTAGTTCAGCCTAGCCAAGTCGAGACATTACGGTGCCGCCATGGGGCTTAGTACATAATTCATGATTAGCAGAGTCCAAATCACTGTTCAACGCTGTTGAATCCACAGTTGGTACTGACTCATGAGTTCCGGAAAACAAAATTAATCTCAAAAGGTAAAGGTTTTAATGTGGTTGAAGATAACTTCAAATTTGTCCCATATTCTCTTGGACACTTCCCAAAGGCAGAGTTGCAAAGACTCATTTAAGCAAAAACTGTATTGTTATCATAAATACATATTTCCCAAGGAGGTTCTCCATCCTCACCCCTCTGCCATGCGGGGGAGCAGATCTACTCCAGAGGGCCCAGGCTGGCGCTGCTCGCTGTGCTGAGGTTATCAGATGAGCGTGAGGAAAGAGGGTAAGGCAGGCCTGGCCGCACAGCTTCACAGATGGTCAGAGCAGCTGCGCAGGGTCTTGAAGCCAGGTTGGCTGCAGCAGGAGGGACCAGGCTGACCCGATGCTAATCTTGCAGTACTTGTAACTTGAAGAGGGTGTAGTCTGAAGAAGATAAACAGATTCCAATTAAAGATTATTTAAGGAGATGATAGACTCTTGGTAAGTGATGATTATTTTTTTAAAAAACAAAGCAAAACGGAGAAATTGGGAGCCCATTGACTCTTGAAATGTGGTCCTTAGCAGAATTGCCCATTGGCATTCTTTAAAAATGCAGGTTGCTGTACACCGCTCCCGACTTCCGGAATCTGTTTTTATTTAGTGCCACAGGTGACTTTTATGCTTATTTAAGTTCGGTTAAGTGGAACGCAGCTATACCTTGATGTTCTTTCAGCAGTCGCTGGTGTTTTATGTTAGTATATCGATGTTAGAAACAGGGTGGGTTTCAAGGAACTGGGAAAAAATGAAAGAGTTGCAAAGTCCGGAACATCTGGTTTAGGCTGAGGAATTTGGAGGATGGATGGTGTGGGCTTATTTGCAGAATAACTGTGGGCATCTTCATGGGACCCTGGAATATACAGAACGAGAACCCAAGGTTCTGCAGGAATTTTGGTCAGTTTGTATTTCCTCTACTTTGAAATGTAACAATTTAACCTTTTAATTAAACTTTGATAATGCATAATGGATTATATATAATATAATGTATGGTTTACATCATAGGGGCAATACTGTGCAAGAATTTAGTGTTCTGTGCATCCGTAATAAAAGCAGTAATAACTGGCCCGAATTATACTACATTAGTACTCTAGGACCTTAAATGAGAAATTTTCCACTATTTCCCCAGACTTAGACATTGTAGGCTTAATTTTAATTTAAGAAAATGAGAATTTTTCAAAATTGAGAATTCTGTTCATGGATTTCTCTGGTTTGTCGATTTCTATTGCATTTAAGTAAATAAAAGATGAAACAATAGGTAAACTGAGAAACAGGAATAAGATCATTTCAGACAAGTAAAAGTCTAAAGTTGTGAAAACATTAAAGTTTCTTTTCATGATCAGTTTTTTAAAAATATATATTATTTTTCTAGACTGGTTCATTGAATCCTTGATTCCAAATACCAGTGGAAAAGCACAATATATTTAAGTTAAAAAAAAAAAAAAACTTTTTTTAATAAAAAGGCTCCGTTTCTGATAGGATTTATCTTAATTTTCCAAACAAATTTTTGTTTACTATACATAGATTTTGTGTTGCTTTATGCACATGCACCCCCCCCCATGATTTTGTGATGTGCTCCCTCTTGTTATGAGTAGTGAATGTGTTATCCTGAGAGCTAATATTCTGATAGTCTTTCACAAAAAAATTCCACGTTTATTTTTTTAAAAAGGCTTGGAGATATTTTATCCACAGGAAGTTAGCAAATATCAGAGATAGGAAAATTGCATTCTTTATATGTGGTTCATGTTCAAAAGAGTGTCACAAATTATTTAGCCATTATTCTCCCAAAGTAGGCATTTTTCCTTTCTCATTTAATGTGATTATTTGCTAATTTATAATATTGTATAATTACAACTACAATTAGAAATGCATTTAGAGCTTTAAACATCTATAGGAGAAGAATGTTGAACTGAATTACAGAGATTCTTATCCATTGCTCTGTGATACTTGCATTTTACCTGAAAGCACATACACAAAACAAATCTAAAACATTTTACTCCTCCTTACCTTGACTCGATATATAAATAATTGCATTAGAGAGCATTCGAATAGAACAGAGAATCAATCTAGCTTTTTAACCATGAGGAATGAAATATATATATTTAATTGTCTAGAGTAGTGTTTGCTGATATGATGAAGGAGGCTCATTTGGGCATTGTACAGATTCTCCTCTTAATGGTTTTCATTTAAGAAACAGAATTTTGTAATGATAAAGGACATTACAAATCATCCAGTCTGACTCCTTCTTATGAAACCAGCCTGATCAGAGCCAGCCCGAGCATTTGCTTCCAGAGTGGTGTCCCATGCATGTATCCTGTGCTCAACACAGTCCACCAGCTGTTGCCTGCCTCCCACCTCCGGCTGAATCCAAGGACTGGGTGTCTTGCTGTTTTCAAGAAAGTCAGTCCTTCTGCCTTTTTTCTTGATTCTCAGTGCTTTACCCAGGCTTACTCCAATTTCCCATAATTTTCAAATATCTTTAATATCTGTTTCTCCTAGATTCCTTGCCTTCTGTTTTACCCATGTTTTTTTCTCTATCTTAAATATTAACCACAAAATATTTATACTTGTGTATATTTATACACCTTTATATGTCCTAATTACTACTGAATATCTCTCTTTGGATATCTGATTTTTGGCTTCTTTTCTATGTATTACCTGCTGCCTCCGTCATTTTTTGTTTATCTGTTCCTTTTGAGTCCTTGAAAAATTACGTTATCAATTTTGCTCACATTGACCTCTTTTACCAAAGGACACCCCCACCTCTGAACCAGTGGCCTTTTCTTACTTCTGTTCTCTTCACTCACAGACAGCACTAGACAGGAAGAGCCCACTCCTTGAAATCCTCCTGCTCCTTGGTTTTTGGTGCCTTTTACCTCATCCAGTCTTGGACCTACTTCTTTTCAGCTTCTGATCCCCAATTTGCCAGAACTCTGCGCTTCTAAGTATTTTTCTCTTTATATATGATCTGCAGTAGACCTTAGTCATCTTCAGCCTTTAGAAGTAGTTTCTGACAGATGGGTCTTCATTTGGTATCACCCACATCTTACTGATTTCCTGCTGGCAGGACAGTCTTCCATTCATTCATTCATTCATTCATTCATATTTTGAATATCTACTGTGTACAGGTCACCAGAAGTATACATAAAATACTACTCTTTTCTGCAGGAGCATGCATTCATGTGAGCCCCTCTGCTTTGTGTTGCATTCTTGCTTCAGGCTCTTTGGGTGATGATGACCGCTACCCTTTGTCAATCATCTCTACACAGGACACTTTGTTCACTCTATCTCAACCAATCCTCATAGGAACCAGGAAGATAGAGGCTGATGAACTATTTTCCTCCTCTTACTTTCTCTTGACCTCAAATTGTTCCCTAAATACCCCATTTTTCTCTAAATGACTCTGTGATACTTTTGCTGTCACAAACTGAAGATTAGAAGTCACCTGGGTGCTTCTTCCTTATATCATTTGTTACACTGGGCCTGACCATTCCTCCAAGCTCTGGTTAGACATTTCTCTTGAAGTCATGTTGTCACCTTCTTTACCAAGAGTCATTTTGTAGATAAACTGTTGAAGTTGAACATATAGGCAGGTGCAGAAATCAAAGTGTACGGCTCAGTGGATCTATGCAACATGAATACACCTCTGTAACCAGTCCCTAGATCAAGAATTGAAACATCAGCAGCACCCCAGAATCGAAGCTTCATGTTCCCTCTCAACCTCTGTCCCCCGAGAGTAACCACTATCCCGACTTCTAACAACATAAGTTGGTTTTGCTTTGATTGTTTTTAAGGTGGGATAATATAGCATGTGCTCTTTGGTGTCTTCTTTGACCAAAATTTTTTGAGAGTCATCTGTATTGTATGTAGTTAGAGATTGGTCATTTTCAGTGCTGCATAATATTCCAGCACAAGAATATACTGTATTTAAAAAAAATTGAAGTGTTACCGATGTACAGTATTCTGTTAGTTTCAGGTGTACATCATAGTGATTTTAATATTTTTATACATTGTGAAATGTTCCCCATGATAAGTTGTTACCGTCTGTCACCATACAAAGTTATTACAATATTATTGATTGTGTTTCCTGTGCTGTATGTTACATCCCCATGACTTATTTATTTTATAACCAGAAGTTTGTACACTACATTTTACTCATTCTGCTGTTGAAGGACAATTGGATTGTTTCCAGTTTGGAGCTATTATGAACTGTGCTGCTATTTACATTTCTAGTACGTGTATTAAGGGCATCCTAGTACCCGTCCTATGGATATTCTTGCACGTGGCTTCGGTGCCTGTACTCATTTCTGCTGAGTATGTATACACAAGTTTTACCCAACAGAAGTTCTTCAAAATTTTTATTACTACCAGCAAAATAAAAAGCACATTTTTAAGGCTGAAAAATTTTAGATACTTGACCTTGCGGTCCTTTTACTTCCTATATTGAATTCATCATTCATTAAATATTTATTGAGTGCCTACTATGTTTGAGGCCCTTAGGCTACATCCGTAAACATGAAAGCAAGTACTCTGGCACTTAGTTGCAGATCAATAGGATTATTGATCTTTCGTAATAGTAGCAATAATGACGACAGCGAAGATGTATTGAGTACTGACTTTGTGGCAAGGCACAATTCTAAACTATATGTGTGAAGTCATTTAGTTCTTGCAACTTTTAGAGTTAGCAGTATTATTATTCTAATTATACAGAATAGGAAAGAAACTAGGGCACAGAGAGGTTGTATAACTTACCCAACATCGCAATATGAGTAAGTGACAGAGCTGTGATTTGAACCTACACAGCGCGGCCCCTGAATCCATATGTTTCCTACTATCTATACATATCTCATTTAAATCTGTTCCAGCCTACGCTGCCCCTACCATATGTTTTCTTACTTCCGGCCAGAAATACAATGAAGTGGGGAAGAGGATAGGCTTTTGAATCGAGTAGGCTTGGATTTGGATCCTGGCTCCGTTGCTTTCTCTCTGCCCTCGGGTGAGTTACTGGTCTTCCAAGAATCAGTTTTTGCATGAACAGAAGGATCCTTGAGGATTGAACTGGTTGGTAAATGGAAAAGCAGGCTCTGTACGGCCTGACCACCATTCCCATTATTATTTGGCCTCTTGTGTCTCTGCAGTCCATCTGTTAATGTGGTGTGCGCACCAGGGGTGCCTGGGTGGCTCAGTCGGTTAAGCATCCGACTCTTGGTTTCAGCTCAGGTCATGATCTCAGCGTCATGGGACTGAGCCCCCCTCATCAGGGTCCGTGCTCAGCAGGGAGTCTGCTTGAGGATTCTTTCTCTCCCTCTGCCCCTCCCCCTGCTCATGCACACACTCTCTCTCTTTCTCTAAAATAAAAAAATAAATCTTTAAAAAAATACGGTGTGCCCACCGACTCTAAGCATCCTTCTTAAAGGCTGTTTTCATAATTTCCTTTTTTTATCAAAAATGTTTAATGACTTACCATTGCCTGGCAGGTAAAGACAAACATACAAAGGCATTGGAAGCGTTGCAAGTCTACATCCTCCTTATTGCCCTCTACTTCTTCCACAAACCCTTACTTCTCTGACTGATCAGTATTCGACACCCTGGGCTTCTCTTTCCTCGGGTCTTTGCCAGTCACTGAGGTATCTCCCTTTTCCTTTTGCCTTTTGTTTGGGAAGCCTCCTCTGCCTTCTGGACTCATCTCTGGGCATTCATTCCACCCATGTATTATTTTCTACGTATAAAGCACTCTGTAAAATGCAAAGTGGCACACGATGCTACTCCTGTCCTGAATGGGTTTTCCACTCTATTAGGGAAGATTCAGATGGTCACATAAATATACCTACTACTACAGGGTCGTATATGATAGGTACCTACTGGGGGTATCCTTCGTGGGCGGAGTGGTGAGGGGAAACTTTGGCAAGGTATCTTAGGGTTTTCCAGAGAAACAGATCCAACAGGATAACAATATCTATATCTAATATATATATACACACAGAGATTGATTTATTTTAAGGAGTCGACTCACACGATTATGGAAGCTGGCAAGTCTAAAATCCGCAAGGTAGTTCTGCAGCCCAGAGACCTGGAGACCCCGGGAGGCATTTCAGGTTGAGTCCAAAGGTAGAGGTCTGCTGGCAGAATTCCCTCTTCTTTGGGGGAGGTCAGTCTTTTTCTTAATGTCTTCAACTGACTGGATGGGGCCCACCCACGTTATGGGGAGTCACCTGCTTTATTTAGTCTACCGATTTAAATGTTTATCTTATCTAAAAATTACCTTCACAGACACATCTAGAATAATCTTTGACCACACATCTGGGTAGTATGGTCCTAGTCAAGTTGACACAGAAAATTAGCCATCACAGGAAATGTCTGTTGAACTGGGCTTTGAAGAAGACATTGGATTGTGCTAAGTGAATCAAGACTACTGGAAGGGAAGACAAGCCAGGCGAGGTCTGTAAGCCTGTTTTCTCCCCAGCATACCCAAAGGGTAAGATAATCCCCACCAGTAGCCAGGGCTCACTGATGGGTGAAGGTGGGAGGTGTAAAGGGAGAACATTCTGAGAAGAGGAAAATTGCAGTGTAAGCACCTCATGGGTGTTGTAGAATGTGGTGGGAAGGGGCCAAGTGTAGCAGACAGAGCCCTGGATTTATATTTTGGCTCCACTCCTTCACTCCTTGCATAACTGTGTACAAGCTGACTACCATCCATGAGCCTGTTTTCGTATGTATAAAATAGAGATGATGAAGTTTATTCCTCTCTTCTGCCAACAGAGACGTATCTGCTTGTCCAATTATATTGAATCAATGTGGTTTCAGCAAGAAATAGAGAAGACTAGGGGACAGCAGTTTTGCATTGCTTTTGGTGCCCCTGTTAACTTGGGGAAACCAGTTAGCTTCTCTCTTATCTCCCTAATCTGTTAAATACCTCCTTTACCACAGCAGAATTTGAAAATTTCTATCTTACAGAAATAATTAAATCACTTTGCATAAGGTTTTGATTTCTTGGAAAAAAGAATTTTTTGAAGGACAAGACTTTCCTGTTACTATTGGGTCATATATTCCTGGTATGAAGTCTTGTTCTGTGTCTTGGAACTAAATTATGTAATTTCTTCTTTAGAGTTTTAAATTGGTGATTCATTAAGGAAAAATAATTACCTTCTACATCTGGAGTACCCAATATTTTCATTATGAAGGGACCACTCTTCTTTTTACTTTCTCTCCTGAAACCCTATGTTTTGAGATTATTTATTCGAGAGAGAGAGAGAGAGAGAGAGAGAGGGGGGAGGGGAGAGGGAAAGAGAGAATCCTGAAGCAGACTCCCTGCTGAGCATGAAGCCCGATGTGGGGCTCAGTCTCACGACCGCAAGATCATGACTTGAGCCAAAACCAAGAGTCGGCCGCTTAAACCAACTGAGCCACCCAGGTGCCCCAAAACCCTGTTTTAAAAAGTTATCTACCATTAGTACTTTCGGTAAGTATTTTATTATTAAATATTACATATTTATCCTTAACATGGAATAATTAATATAATTTACCACAATTTTGCATAATCAATATTTTAATTAACTTGGACAGCCGTTTTGGACAGTGTACCAAACACTGTGGCATTTTCATTCACTCATTCACGTATGTGTGTGTACATTCAATAAGTATTCACTGAGCGTCTGTTGTACGTTAGGAATCTTCCAGGTACTAGAGATACGGCCATGAACAAAATAGACAAAATCCCTGCCCTCATGAAGGTCACATTTTTGAAATATTTATAGTAGCTTATGAGTGGCTTCTTTCATTTTTATAAAATTCCGGTTGGGAATTATAAGAGCATATGGTACCCTAGTTACCAGAATGATTACAATTAGATACTGAACTATATTCTCTAAAAAGAGCGTGAAACAGTGTTGTTCAGTTCCCAGATAATGGTTTACTTTCATGTGCTAATTATGACAGGTCCCTGCCATAGAGAAGGTGATAAACATATAGGAGAGTTTATATAAACACTTATAAATGAAGATGTTTTCCTTTTATATGCTTTTTTTTTTTAAAGGTTTTATTTATTTGAGAGAGAGAGCATGTGAGCAGGGGGAGGAGCAGAGGGAGAAGCAGACTCCCTGCTGAGTACAGAGCCCGACTGGACTCGGGGCTGGATCCCAGGACCCTGAGATCATGTCCTGAGCCGAAACCTTAACCTGACATTTAACCGACTGAGCCACCCAGGCACCCCTTCCTTTGTATATGCTTTTGATCAAATTCCACTTTTAGACTTAACCTTAAATCTATGATCATGACTTATACGAGAAAAGCAGTCTGTCGATAAGCACAGTCATTCCTTCCTGCCCCAAGTGCTGGAAGTTACACAGAATGTGCTGACTTGAGAAAGTGGAGAAAGACTTGGGACTTAGTTCTGTGTATAGGACTTTGTTGCCAGGGTAAAGGTGATAGTGGCTTTAAATGAGTTTTCATAGAAATAATAAAATCCTCAATAACAAAATGTGTGGACTTGTACCTATTAATTACACACACTTGTTTTTCTTCTCTAATTTTTTTAGGGCATGTTTTTTGGTCAAGTTATACTGCGAAGACCATTTTTAGTGTTACTATTCTTTACTTTGGTGACATTGGGTTTTTTTTTTTTTTGTTTTTTGTTTTTTTTTTTTTATTTAAGTATGACAGTTTTATAATGGAGATCATGCGGGAAGAGGCCATGGTTTGGCCTCTCCAGAGATTTTGCCAAAGATGGGGTGAAAGGAGTATTTCATTTCCCGTTTCCTACCACTTAACCTTTGCCCATTTCACACTTGCTGCGTGGGTCTCCTCACCTCTTGGTCTGCACGGAAAATTCACATCATAGAAAACAGGTAGAGGGGCGCCTGGGTGGCTCAGTTGTTAAGTGTCTGCCTTCCGCTCAGGTCATGATCCCAGGGTCCTGGGATCGAGCCCCACATCGGGCTCCCTGCTCAGTGGGAAGCCTGCTTCTCCCTCTCCCCCTGCTTGTGTTCCCTCTCTCACTGTGTCTCTCTCTGTCAAATAATTAAAAATAAAATCTTTAAAAAAATAATAAAGAAAACAGGTAGAAATATCTGTGAGCTTCATTCTGTAAAGCTATATCTTATACAGAAATATGAAGCAGAGGATTTAGGGGACAGGAAGGGGAAGAAGAATGATGAACAAAAGAGGAAATCCATTACTATATCAAAAAGAGTTCCTCCGTCCCCCAACTTAAAAAATGATGGGATCAAATGTTTGAAGTGGTTTGATAAACTTACAAGTTTTAGTGAAAGATAATCTGGTTATAATTTTTTTAAAGCAATAATTCAGTCTATTTTCCCCAAAAGAAGGAGTCTTTCGGGGAGCGTGGGTGGCTCAGTCGGTTAAACGTCTGCTTTCGGCTCAGGTCATGATCCCGGGGTCCTGGGATCGAGCCCCGCATTGGGCTCCCTGCTCAGTGGGGAGCCTGCTTCTCCCTCTCCCTCTGCCGCTCCCCCTGCTTGTGCTCTCTTTTTCTCTCTCTCTCTCTGACAAATAAATAAATAAAATCATTTTTATAAATTAAAAAAAAAAATAAAATTTTTATTTTCGTGGCTCAGGCTAGAGGTCTCGTAGGTGTCCTTGAGTGTTCCTTCTCATGCAGCCCGCGTCCAACCTTCAGAACATGTCCGGAGTCTGACTGTCCACTCCCACATGCACTACTGCTCTTCCAGCCCGGGCCGCTGCCCCTTCTCCTGACTGCTGTCCTGACTTCACCCCTGCCCCTTACAGACCAGGGTCTATGCAGCAACCAGTGCCTTTCTTTCCAGTGTGTGTCTGTTTATGTGGCTTCTTTGCTCTGCACCTTTCGCTGCTTTGCCACCTCACTCAGAATAGTCCAGATCCTTCCATCACAATTTGCCTCTGTGACCTTTCCCCCCATCGTTCCCTACCGTTTGTCCTCTTGCTCGCTCCTTGCTCTGCAGGCTTCCTTGCAATTCTTGAACACACCACTACACCTGTTCCTGCCAGCCCTTGTATCTGCTCCACCAGAGCATCCCTCCCCCAGATATTGATAAGGCTAGCTCCTCATTTCTTTCAGATCTCTGCTCAGAGTTCGCCTCATCAGAGAGACCTTTCTTGACCACCTCCCACTTTGTTACTCGCCATAGCTTTTATCTGATTTTATCTCAGTGAACTCATTTATAACTTAATTATTGCTTGTCGTCCTCATTGGAATTAAGCTCCTTGAAGGAGAGCAAGGACTGCGATTTTTAGTTCGCTGCTACATCCCTAATGCTGAGAACAATTCCTGGCATGTAGCGTGTGCTCATTGAGTTTTGTCGAATGGATGAATAAATGATTGAATATATTTACTAGTACATATCTAATATTTTGCCAGTAAATTGGGTCTAAGTTGGTGTAATTTTTATTTTTATTTTATTTTATTTTATTTTTTTTTGAAGATTTTATTTATTTATTTGACAGAGTGAGAGAGAGCGAGAGCAGGAACACAAGCAGGGGGAGTGGGAGAGGGAGAAGCAGGCTTCCTGCCGAGCAGGGAGCCCGATGTGGGACTCGATCCCAGGACCCTGGGATCATGACCTGAGCCGAAGGCAGACGCTTAACGGCTGAGCCACCCAGGCGCCCAAGTTGGTGTAATTTTAAATAAAAGTGTTGTAAGAGGCTAAGAAATCATTACAGTCATAGAATTTGACAGCTTTTATAATGATTTCCAACCAATAGATTTGGGGCTGGTTTCATGAACATATTTAAATATAAGAGGCCATATATTTTCTGCAGGCTTAATTTTTAGGAAAAGCCTCCTGAGCTTTTTGTTTAAGGGGGAATTTGAATACCAACCGAGTACTTCTCTTGTGTAGGAATCCTGTCCTTTGGACATGGAGTTATGCCCGCTGCGGAACTGATACCCTTCCTTGGTTTTATGCCCCAGTGAGTTCTTGGCTCCTAAAGAGGCATTTGATGTGTTCCTATACTAATGCGATAGTTTTAAATTCTTAAACTTATGAAAAGGAGGAGTGTGTTTATAGCAGCTTTCTCCATGAAATGGAAGAAATGAAGAATTTTCTCTAGATGTGCCAATTACAGTTCTCTGCCTGACAATCCCCCTTCTTTGTCCCCATACCTAAACAAAGGGCTTCTTTCCACCTGTGTGTAGTCTGTTGTCTCTGCAGATCATCATTTTCTTCTCGAGGAAATGGCATTTTCTACTTTTAAGTTTCCTGTGTGTTGGGGGATGTGAAAGACTGCCTTTAGAGACTGGGGCAGTTAGAAGACCACACTCCAAAAGAAGAAAGGGCATCCAAAAGTATTTCTTAAACTGCATCCAACAAAAAGAGTATCTAGTCCTTTAATCCTAGAGCCCTAGACGGGGGTTGAAAGGAAGAATTGTAGACAGACATTTCCATGCCTGAAAATGTCAAGTGCAATTTTGGCAGACATCGCAGCATAGGAAGATGCTAGATTCTTGGGCAGTGAGATGTGTGCTGGTTCGGAATTTTATCTTTGGCAGCGGCCGCCACGCTTGATATCCTCAGCTGCTTTTGATGATTCTGCAGAAGAAGAGTGTTCATTTCCAGCAGCAAAAATTCAGTAAATGGTCCCTGGGTTCATGTTCTAATGTGTTTACAGCTTTCTGTAGTTTTTTTTTCCGTCCTTCCAATTTCTCCTTTCAGATTTACGCTCCAGGCTGACAGAAATGACAGACCATGCCAGTTACTACACAGGCACAATGTCCTGGTGAAAGAGCACTTGACTCTAAAACCAGAAGACCTGGCAGGTCACCTTGCCTCTCTCAGTTTGCATTTCCTCACGGGTAAATGCGAAACATGTGACCCACCGTCTCAGAGAGTCTCTGTGAATGTGAAATGACATGAGCTATTGCACCTGGAAACACCTGGAAAACAATGCTGTGAATCTAAGGCATCGTTACAATGAAGGATTATTCCAGGGGCGCCTGGGTGGCTCAGTTGGTTAAGCGATTGCCTTCAGCTCACGTCATGATCCTAGAGTCCCGGCATCGGGCTCCCTGCTCAGCAGGGAGTCTGCTTCTCTCTCTGACCCTCCTCCCTCTCATGCTCTCTGTCTCTCATTCTCTCTCTCTCAAATAAATAAAATCTTAAAAAAAAAAAAAAAAACAATGAAGGATTAGTAGAATCTTCTGATTCCTTAACATCTAGAGAAACGACCGTTGTTGTGGAGAGTTCAAGTCTCCAAAGCATTTGATTGACATGTGGTGTATTTTTATTATTTATTGCAGAGTATAACCTAGCAACAATGTAGAGTTTCTTTCAGCCAGTCTGTAATTAATGGGTTCTTGAGAAAGGCCACATCACATACGGCTGTCATGATGTCTTGCTCCAATGTAAACGTACAGTGAAGACCTACTCTATGCTAGATGTTGAGGGGAAATACAAAGATGAACAAAACAAGCTTTTAAAATAGCCAAGGGAACAAAGTAGATATTCATAATTAAACGAATTGCCTAATCAGTACCATGTTAGTTTCAAAATGCAGTGGGAACAAAGAGGATGGAATGAAATATTCTTATTCAGTGGCTGGGGGAAAGCTTTATATTGTGCAATACCTAGAATTTAGGTGATTTTGGGTTTTTGTTTTGCTGCTGAATCCCATATTGTTTTATGCCAACTATTTGGGTGGCTAGCTTCCAAAGAAGCATTCTTTTTGCCCACTGGGTTTCTCTGAGTCAGTAAATGATCGTAATGCTTTTTGCACAGTTCCCAAGTCTAGGATCATCTACTGGATCTGTGAATTACTGAACAAAGAGGGGTGGTTCCTGCCCTCAAGGTACTTATGGGCTCAGGGAGATCGGTGAGCCTGTCATCGTTAGAAATATATAGAATCTGTGATATTGAAGAGCTGTGATTGGTGAGAGGTTGAACATGGATCTTACTGGCCAGATTCAAAGTGGGGAGGGCTGAGCAGTTGTCTCCCAGTAGGGTCCATACTGTGGAAATAAAGGTCATCCAATAGGATCTCAAGGGATCTCCTGTATTTCTGACTTCTGGGCAGAAATAGCAGCTCTTTTGCCTTTTCTGATGAATTTCCCATCCAGCTTGTGTGTGTGTATGTGTGTGTGTTTCTCTGTCAGTGTTTTTAAATATACTTTAATGTAGTCATTTTTTCAGTACTCAGACATTTTTAAGCTGTGACTATGAGAAAATGTACATGAAATGACTAAGAGTGCAGAGTGAATAGGTACCTGCAGAGTTTAAGCACTAAACCTAAAAGCCCAGAGATTAGATGTATTTAAAATTTAGTTTGGTCAGTAAGTCAAAAACAGTATCCAGAGTGTAAAATTAGACTTGGCTAAGCTCTTAGGGACAAAACCTGGGTGGGGTCATGGGTGTTGATGACAGAGATGCTGGAGGGAGGGATGTAGAAGGTGACGTGTGCTCAGAGTACTGATGTGTCAGAGTCCAGACTGGACTAACTGTAGACAGAAATAAAGGCAGGCAGGATTCTCAGCCCATCACCCTGAACAGAAAAAAATCACAATCAATGACAGATCATTCCCTTCCATCACTTATCTTAGGCTGGAGGGTCCCCACAGCTGGAAGGTGTTCTCTTGGTCTGGCTTGTCACTTGCCTTTTGGCCAACATAGAATCTTCGGTGGTTTCTTGAGTCTACTAGGTATGTTAGAGTTGGGTCGACTGGCACATTCCATTTCTAAGAGCAGAGGATAGCCTCTGCTTTGCACTGATCTGCTGCGATGGTAGGAAGCTGGGTTGAAGAACATAGAATGCTAGTACCCAGTGGTCTTCCCATTCATCTCCATCCATACCAAGCTTCCTGGTCACCAGTAATGTGTGTCTAGCCATGTGACTTAATATAGGGTGGAAACTTCTATTTCTCGCTTCCGTTTCTCTAGGGATACGTAATTAATTACTTTCATTCCATCATCCATTCATCAAACATTTATTAAGCCTGTCATACTCACTTCTGGGACATAACTTCATTGAGAGAAGACTAACTTCTTTTGGCAGTTGTTCACTTGTGAGAATGTAGGAGCTACCTTTAAGTGGGGACTGTAAGGAAGAATTCATGGCCATCCAGAGATGATCCTCTCACCTCATATTCGTTGATTTTCATTTATTTTTTCCTTCAGACCCAGATAGCTGACAACAGTCCTACTCTTCCATCTGCTAGCTCACCAGATTTTTAAGGATTCATACAAACTTCTTAGCCACAAACCTGGCTCTTTACCAGGAAGACAGATTTTTGGAGAGTTGACTCACCCAGCTTCCAGATGTAATTTAAGCTCCCTTTTCCCACAGTGGGGTTATAGGTAATATTATGAACATATGATTTTTGGGGCAGGCAGGTATATAGTTTGAGCTGATGAGTCAAGACATATTTATTCCTAGTATCAGAAGGATAAGGCTCCATATTTTCCAGTGGGAATGCAGAGGAGTGGTTTTGGTCGTGCTAATCTGCATGGACCCTTGTTCCTCCTTGATCTGAACTCCTTTTGCCCACCATGAGAACTGCTTTCTTTCTTTTTTTTAATTATTTATTTAAATTCAATTTAGTTAACATATACTGTAGTATTAGTTTCAGGGGTAGAATTTAGTGATTCATCAGTTGCGTATAACACCCAGTGCTCATTAAATCACGTGCCCTCCTTAATGCTTATCACCTAGTTACCCCATGCCCCCCACCTCCAGCAACCCTCAGTTTGTTCCCTAGAGTTAAGAGTCTCTTATGGTTTGTCTCCACAAGGGTTTATTTCATGCTGTTGTTGATCCTTGATTATGATTCAGCCCTGAGTTCCTTCTTTGCTACTTGGTAGCTCAGAAAGCAGTATAACCCATCAACAAGTAAACAAATGGGCCACACTGAAGGAAAGTTTTTTGTTTTTGTTTTTTGTTTTTGTAAGATTCTGTTCTTTTTAGAGCAAGTTTAGACTTACAACAAGATTGAGGGAAAGGTACAGAGATTTCCCGTACACCCTCCACCCTCACACCTGCAGCGTCTCTCCATTATCAGCATCACTTATCAGAAGTTTTACCAAGAATGACCTACATTGACACATCGTCATCACCCAGAGTCCATAGTTTACTTTAGGGGGTTCACTCTTCATGTTGTACATTCTAGGGATTTGGACAAATGTAAAATGACATGTATCCATCATTATAGCATCATATAGAGTATTTTTACTGCCCTAAGGATCTGTGTGCTCTGCCTGTTCACCCTCCCTTCTGCAGCCACTGATCTTTTTACCATCTTCATAGGTTTGCCTTTTCTAGAATGTCATACAGTTGGAGTCATATAGTGTGTAGTCTTTTATCTTGGTTTGTTCCACTTAGTAATGTGCACTTAAGTTTCCTCCATGTCTTTTTATGACTTGATAGCTCATCTCTTTTTGGTGCCGAATAATAATCTACTGTCTGGATGTACCACAGTGTATTTATCCAGTCACCTACTGAAGGACATCTTGATTGCTATCAAGTTTTGGAAATTATGAATAAAGCTGCTGTAAACATCTATGTGTAGGCTTTTGTATGGACGTTAAGTTTTCAACTCCTTTGAATACCAAGGAGCATGATTGCTGGATCATATGGTAAGAGTATGTTTAGTTTAAGAAACCACCAGACTGCCTCCCAAAGTGGCTGTACCGTTTTGCATTCCCATAGCAGTGAGTGAGCGTTCCTGTTGCTCCCCATCCTTGCCAGCACTCGGTGGTCAGTGTTGTGGATTTTAGCCATTCTAATAGTTGTGTAGTAGTATCTCGTTGTTTTAATTTGCATTTCCCTGAAGACATGATGCAGAGTATCTTTTCATGTGTTTATTTGCTATCTACTTATTTTCTTTGATGAAGCGTCCATTATGATCTCTGGCTCATTTTTAATTACGTTGAGTTTTAAGAGCTCTTTGTATATTTTGGATCAGTCCGTTATCAGATGTATCTTTTGTAAACAGTTTCTCCCAGTCTGTGGCTTGTCTTATCATTCTCTTGACATGCCTTTTGCAGAACAGAGTTTTAAATTTTAATGAAGCCAATAATTTCTTTCATGGATTGTGTCTTTGGTGTTGTATCTAAAATGTCATTGCCGTATCCAAGGTCCTCCAGATTTTCTCCTATTTTTGTATTTTGCATTTAGGTCTGTCATTCATTTTGAGTTAATTTTTGTGAAGGGTATAAGGTCTGTTTCTAGATTCTTTTTTTGGGGGGGGTGTGTGGATTCACAGTTGTGCCAACACCGTTTGATGAAGAGGTTGATTATCTTTGTTCCATTGCATTACTGCTGCCCCTTTGTCAAAGATCAGCTTACTCTATTTATGAGAGTTTATATCTGGACTCTCTGTTCTGTGCTGTTGATCTTCTTTCACCAATACTACACTGTCTTGTCTTTGTCTTTATAATGTCTTGAAATCGGGTAGTGTCATTTTTCCAGATTTGCTCTCCTTCAATATGGTGTTGGCTATTCCAGGTCTTTGAAGGAATATTTTTTTTCCCTTTGCCTAAAAGCAAAAAGTTTAAGCCTTCCTGCTCAGTGTGTGATGGGTTACATTTTTGAAACTTTTAGGAGCCTCTTTCATACCATAGAAAGAACATCTCCTAATCTTACTGTGAGGCAGTTAGTCTCCCTCCCTCCTTCCCTCTGTCTGTATGCGTTCCTCTCTTGGTATTTCATCTACTCAGAAATGTTTATTGAGGGTGTACTTAGTGCCAGGTACTGACATTAAATGATAAGACCCAGTCTCCAGTCTGTGAGGAGGTTGTGGTAGAATGGGGGGAGGTGCAGAGGACAGTGCAGGAGAGACCCAGGCCAATTACTGCGGGGGCTGGGGGGGAGGCTCCATTAACTGGTTGAGGTTTGGGAAGCTGTACAAGAGGAGATAAATTTCAACTGAGCTTTGAAGGATGAGTAGGTGATTGTCCAAATGGAGGAGGATGGGCAAGGGCATTCTGATGGCAAAAGCAGTAAGGAGGCAGGAAGGAACATACTAGGTCTGGGGAAGCACCATAAACTGATTACAGCTCAGGTATGTCATGTGCTGTGAGATATGAAGTCAGAAAGACAGGAGTTCTGAGTGGACCATGAGGAGCCTCCTGGGCTCTATTTCGAGTGTGAACTTTTTCCTGATTAAGGTTATTGGATGTTTTATTTTGTTGAGATAAAATTCACATAACGTAACATTTAATATTTTAAAGTATACCATTCAGTGGTTCTTGATATATTCACAATGTTGTACAACCATTGGCAGGATCCAATTTCAGAAAATTTTTTCTTGCCCCCTCCCCTCTTCTCTTAGCCTCTGACAACCGCTAATCTACTTTCTGTCTGTCAATTTGCCTATTCTGGACATTTCATATAATTGCAGTTATACAATATGTGACCTTTTTGTCTGTCATCTTTGACTTAGTGTAATGTTTTCATAATTCATTCATGTGGTAGCAAATATCAGTACCTCATTCCTTTTTGTGACTAAATAACATCCCATTGTATGGACAGACTGCATTTTGCCTATCCATTCATAAGTTGATGGGCATTTGGATTGTTTCCTCTTTTTGGCCATTATGAATATTGTTGCTATTTGTGTGGGAACATGTGTTCTCAGTTCTCTTGGGGATATACCTAGGAGTGGAATTGCTGGGTCATATGATAACTCCATAATTAACTTTTTGAGGAACTGCCAAACTGTTTTCCAAGTCATTGGAGTTTTTTAAGACGGAGCAAAACAGACTCGGATTCTATTTTAACATCACATGCTCTAGGACTGTATTTTCTTTCGAGACCAGGTATTTCTACTTCTGTTATGTTTCCCTAGTTCAGGGCATCACAGCCCACAGCAGTGAAACCTGTCTGGTTCTTTTAAATTGTATCGTTGTGATTGTCATAAAGGAATAAAGGAATCTGTACCCACTAGCACAGAATGTGGCAGAAAGAAGTGGTGTTGGGGTGTTCTCTCTCCCTCTATGATGTATTGTAGAGAAAGAGTTTTTCTTTTTTAAAGAGAACCCGTGATTAAATTATAGGCTATTATTAGGGAGTTTATTGTACTTATAAACTGCACTTGGATTCCCTGTAATTTGTTATAATTAATGCAGGAGTTCAAGAGCAGAAAGCAAGGATCAGGTTGTGGCATGCTTTTCTCTTTTGCAACACCTTGCTATCATTGGCCTTTTTTCACTAGTAGTGAAGTGAAGGCCTGTGTGTGTTTGTGTGCATTTAAACAAACATTATCCTTTTTAGGAAAGAATTGCAATCCTTTGACTCACTGAAACTTAAGGAGCCCTGATAAGAAGTTAGGCGTCTGTGGCAAAATAGGGTATCGATCGATGAACGCTGAAAACTTCTGGAATTGACTTTTTGCCGAGACAGTCTTGCCTGTGTGTGTGTGTGAGCATACGCACGTGTTTGTATTTTCATGCATGCACATGTATTGGCTTGTGGTGTGAAACGGCGAGGAGAAAAACTTTCCCTTTTAAGGTTATCTTTGCTGAGTTATAGTTTTAGTCTTGCCCCCCCCCCCCCCCCCCCGTTGGGTTATTTCAGTTTTGCAGTTGCAGGAGTGTTGGCTTTGTTGTCTGCTCAACAATGCAGAGTTTTAATTGACTGTGAACTTGAACATTCATTAAGTATAAGATAGTGCATGGGTCAGGTGGCAGATACATTATTATACTCGAATAATCATCAACTGAAATCTTCTCAGGGGTTTTGAGGATAGAGGGACAGAGGGAGGGAGGCATTCAGGTTTATCTGGTTGCAAGCCTGCGTGCGTCCTGTTTATCTGGTCCTGGCAGACGGAGAACGGGATGGGCCACCCTGGCCATTATCTGGATTTACAGTGGTGAACACCCTTTGGAATGGATGGAATGTGCTCGTTCTCTCCTGCTGGTATCTCTGTCAATCTCAGCGTTAAAATTATGTTCCTTTGCTGTTCTGTACCCCAGAATTCTAGGATCCTGTCCCCCATCCCCTTTCTTGTCTTTCATAGTAGAGAAACTTGTACATTTATTTCTTACTTGCCCCATATAACGTCAACCAGAAAGCAATGGTCATGCTTTGGTACATCCTGCACTGTCCTGGGAGAGCTAGGTTCCAGTACATTCTAGCAAGATTCTTCTGATGTGGCTGATTGTGAGGGAAGCTTTCTAGTGAGGAAACCCTTTCCTTTGTAATAACAGTAACAAACAACCCATCTTTCTCTCTCTCGCCCTCCCACTGGAGTAGAGCCGTCGCAGACTGAGGAATGTAAGGATGGCATTGACATGCTCCGCTCTCTCTAACTTGTCTCATCTGTACTGACCAGGCACATGGGAAGAGAGAAGCTGGGCTGACTGACCTTGACCTGTAGAGAAGGGGGGGGCAGACAGGAGCTGCCTGATAATAACAGTGGTACAGCGGGTCGATAGTTAGAGCTTACAGAATGCTTTCACTAACCTATTTTTAACTCTGAGAAAGCATTTTCTTTCTCTCTCAGATCTCCTTGGGCACTGGGGGTAAAAGGAGTAAAGCATGGGTGATATGTGCCAATCATGCCACTCATCAGGGTTTATTAAGTCAGCTAGCAACAGAATGAAGTCTAGATCCCTTCGTTACGATCTATAACAGAAGTACCTCGATTCAGCATAAGAGTCAGTAAAGACCGTGTGTGACACCAAGGATGAACTGCAATCTGCTTTTTTAAAAAAATCTGCCTTTGGAAATACATACATGTACGGGCTGTTTGTACCCACTTCTGGCTAGAGCCTCCCCTTCTAGGTGGGAGCCTACTGTCAGAGACCCCGCTCTCTCGATTCTACTTTGTCCCTCTGTGCGTCTTACAAGGTTGTTAACGAGTCATTAGAATACACAGCTTGGTCATCTTTCCCTCCACCCACCTCTGGAGGAGGAAAGTGAAATTTCCCAGAGGCTGCTGCCGGGACCAAAAACTGGATCCGAATCCCTTTACGACTGTCCTGTCCTGTGTTTTGACAGAAAAGCGCCTCATGTCAGCGTCTGCCTCGTATGTGGTGGCACACGCAGTTGGATGGGGCGGAAGGCTGCTTGGTAATTGAAGCCTTTCCTTAGAGGCAGTGGGATCCTAAAAACCACCAGCTAGTGGCATTTTTATTTTCGTTTTTATTTTTGGACTTCGGTGGAATCGATGACTTGGTCACTAGGGCTGGGAATCAGATCCCACTCTCCCTGCCTATGTGGCTCTGGTCTGTCTGGCCCTGCCTCCAAGAGCAGTGTGACCTTGGGCAAGTCATTCTTCTCCCTCCTACACAGTTTCCTTCTCTAAAAACAAAAGGGTAGGACTTGGATTTTGAAATCTTTCCCTTGTCAAATAGCTTAGGCTAAATCATGCCGTGACGACATACGACCCATGGATCTCTGTGGCCTTCAGAAACAGAGAGAGGCTTGTTTCTTGCCCACCTTCCGCATCCACTGTGTCCACTGCCTTCCCTCCCGGGAGCTCAGGCCAACCGAGGGGCAGTCCTACTTGGACGCTGCAGGTCTCAGGGCAAAGGGAAACAGACGGCTTGGAAGGCTTCTGCTCCTGGGTGGCATGCCATTCCCTTGACTCCAGAGTTGATGAGGTTGGTGGGCAGGTAGGGGGAGGACGGAGGGGAGGCTCCACAGAGAGCAAACATTTGGAACAGTCCTAATGGCCACCCCCTCTCCTTTCTTCACCATCCTGTGATTTATGCTGAGAACGTGGAGCCCTTGAGGAGCACCATGACCAAAATCAGCTCTTAAGGCTTTTAGACTTCCGTGGCTATTCTCTGTTGGAGACACTTCTGCCTAACTGGACTTGGAATGAATATTTCACTTGTGGGAGGGCTGGGAGAAATGCTTTAAAAGCAACATGTCCTCGGCCTCTGCGTTCCTCTCGCCTTATTTGTGGTTCTGTGGTAGTACACTCCATACTTTTCAGAACACCACATGGAATGTCTCAATCTGCGAGGTAGTAATAGACCTGCAAATAGAGCCGAGTTGCATAAGTGCTTAGATAAATTCCACACATATAAATGGAAAAGAGAGATTGAAGATCTGAACGGTGCATCTGTAAATGTTGAGGGTAATGTTACAGGGTATAATTTTGAAAGAGTTCTTTGATATGACTGTCAGAAGTACTGAATGCTCTATTGATTTGACCCAGTATGGCATTTTTTAAAACTTCCTTTTCAGAATCTCAGGGGGAGGAAGGAACATGGAAAAGTCACTTATTTTCTTGAGATTGGATGGAACTGTTCCAGACAGATGAGACAAGACCTCCCAAGACTGGTTCATACTATCTGTCAGTTTCCAGTTGTAGTATTTAACAGCACTGACTATCAGGAAGCTTTTCTGTTTCCCCTAGAGAAATCTGAATTTTAATCTCTATGGATTAAAAACAAAACAAAAACAAAGCAAAAAACTTTGAAAGTAGAAATTTTACCTTTCCTCAACAAGCGTAGTTATATTCATCAGTTGGTAGAGGGAGACCAGAATCCTAACCTAAAACCCTTCATTGGACCCCAGCAGTCAGATGGACTATTTCCAGGTCTTTGAATATGAAAAATATTAAAACGTTTTCCTTGTGAGCTTGGGTTTTCAAAGAGGATCCCTTTGGAAAGTTGGCAAATACTTACTTTCCTGGCATGAGGATTGATGTGTGTGTGTGTGTGTGTGTGTGTGTTTTTTCCCTCCCTCCACCCAAAGCTATGACAGGGTGGAGTATACTTCCGTGAAATTGCATGTTTCCAAAATAGGATTCACTGTTATATTTTACCACCGTTAGAATTGAATCTCTAATCAAAAATAAGCAAAAGCCAAACATCCTAGAAATAGAATTTCAGCTCATATTCTCTAATTTAGTCTTCATAGAGGATAGAATTATTATACTTTACAAAAGCGCCTTTTGAGCAAAAACACTCCCAAACAGTTTCCAAAGTGGTCCAGTTTCATTCTCATTTCTGCGATCACACATCCTAATCTCCACAGTCTTACATGGTAATAGCAGCATATCATTAATGCTGTTCAGATTCTCTCGTAGTCTGGATGGCTTCCAGGAAAGAGCTCTGCTTTCTTCAGCTCCTCTGTTTTGTGTCCCAGTACAAGCTATGTCTAACCTGAACGACCAGGAGCAATCCTGGTGTTCCTTGCTAGTGGATTAGGACAGACCGTTGCCTAGACTGGAGTGGATCTGTTCTAAAACTCCCTTGTGTGTTATAGAAGTGATAGCTGTAGATGAAATTGGAATCGGCAGGATAAGAAAACTGTAACTATTGTTTTGCTGGATCCCGTGGATTATATTCCCAGAGGTATCAGCTGATCAAAGGCTCTAGCCATGGCAGGTAATGCTAGGGTAACACTTTTTAAAATGCTTTACTCTTTGGTTCTTAAAAATTGAGCCCTTAATAGCGCACTAGAGAGAGAACCATGACGTCAGTGGTTCAAGAGCGGATGAGCATCCCCGCAAGGCAGAGACTGTCGTAAACCTTTCCAGGATGTCCCTCAGCATCGAACCAACTTCTGCATACAGGAAGTGCTTAATAAGTGTCAATATCCATGTTTCTCCTGGGCTTGGAGAGCAGAAAATAAGTCAAAACTGCTCAAGATGGGGTGCCTGGCTGGCTCAGTTGGTTAAGTAGCCGACTCTTGATTTTGGCTCGGGTGATCTCAGGGTCAGTGGGATCGACGGGCTCTCAGCTCAGTGGGGAGTCTGCTTGAGGATTTTCTCTCCCTCTGCCCCTCCCCCTTTCTCTAAATTAAATAAATCTAAAAAAAAAAACCACTCAAGATGGCAAGGAATGGATGGCATATAGAAGAGATTTGACATTGTAAGATAAGGAGGAGTAGGTGAACTTTACCACTTTTTCCTACCTTGAAATTGGGTGTTCTGGTTTGTTTTGTTTGTTTTTCTTTTTTGAGAATCCCATTTGTACCTTTCTTCAGTAAACTTAAGATTACTTCCTATCCTGAAATTCTGGGGTGGTGTTGTTGTTGTTATTTGGTTGTTTTATTTGGTTTTGATATCCTTTAAAACTTTTCTGAAGAAAGTCCCAACAGGATCCTCTGGCAGTAAGATGAAGTAAAACTTCTCATCATTCTTTTCTTCTTCTTCTCCTACTTTAGGAAGTATAGTCTTCAGACTCTAAGTGGCTCCTCTTCAATGATCTATCTGCTTTCACAATGAACTCTTTTGACACTTAAAAGATCTTTTGCTGACTTAGGACCCCCCTTCCTTGCCTCAGTTTCCACAAGGAGGTGTTCTCCTCTCTAAGAACTGGCTAGGTTAGAAGTATAAAAGATCTTCCATAAAAGGCTCACGGGCAGTTCCCAGTCTCCTGAAGGGAAAGTGACCTTACATGAATGAGTGGAGCTTTTACTGTTTCCTTGAAAACTGGCCCAGAGGCACAAGACAGGTGACAGCGGAAAACCAAGAACCAGGCTGGGGAACAAGGAAAGAACATGGCAGACGGTGCTGAGGAAGAACCTTGAGGGGAGGGAACACAAACAGGAAATGTGCTGTGCTACATGGAAAGGGAAGTAGGCTTCCGAAGCCCATGTTTTCCCTCCTAGTTGAGGTTTTACTGAGCTTTCTCCCAGGTGGTGAACTAATAGTGTGCATCAGATTATACTTTTAGACATAAATCTGTTATTTATTTATTTATTTAATTTTTAGAATTTTTATTTATTTGACAGAGACACAGTGAGAGAGGGAACACAAGCAGGGGGAGTGGGAGAGGGAGAAGCAGGCTTCCCGCTGAGCAGGGAGCCCGATGCGGGGCTCGATCCCAGGACCCTGGGACCATGACCTGAGCCGAAGGCAGACGCTTAACTGACTGAGCCACCCAGGTGCCCCACCTTGCTTTAATTTCTTTCAGGTAATCTTCATGACTATATACATTACTTGATTTAATCAATTGATGTGGACAGGAAGTACAATCACCGATTCAGTAGCGGAGCCTGTAAGATGATTATGGCTAATTTTAGGTGAAGGTAGGGTGGGAGTAGAAAGAACATGCTGTTTTTCTATTATATACTAAGTTGTACTAAAACGAATTTTTTAATAACTCCACGTTGGTCCTTCTGATTATAGATTTTTCCCACCAGAGACTGACATGGTTGTCTGTACCCCCGTCCAGTCGACCCAAGAGGAGAGAGGAAGTAGAGACTCTATGGAGGAGGTAGAGACCCCTAGTCCTTCCCTCAGATAGGCATCGGATTGCCGTGTAATGATATCCGTGATATCAAGGTAGAGACGACAGTAATTAGCTCTCAGTGCTGATTGCCCCTCTCTGAAAGAGTTGAGCTTTGGATCACTCTTGAGCTCCCTGGATTGCCATGTCCCAAGTTTAGAAAAAGTAGAGAGTTATGGTTACCAAGAGCAGAAAGGTTGTTAGCATTTGCCAAGAATTAATGCTAGGATAAGTCCATTCTAGAGGGGACTGTGTTTTAAGAGTATGGTCAAGGGAAGGAGAGTGCTAGGAAGAAAGGTTTGGGGGTGAGGAGATTTCTAAATGTTCAGGTAGTTCCGAGAGTCCAGCTTTGTTGGCTTCTGAGGGCAGCGGTCCATTCTGAGGCTGGATGTTGCACTTGGGCACACATGGTTTACCTGCACTCTGCTGGGTTGAGGATGTACTTCGGGTTGGATTTTTGTGAGTCACAGACCTGTAGGGTGAGCCTCGCTCTGAAAACTTTGTCCTAGCCACTAGCAGAATGCCAAATGATTTGGCCTGTTTGTGATCCACCCCACCAAACTGTTGAGTTTAAAAAATGGCGTGTTTCCAGAATTGTTTTAGGACTACACCGCGGTTGGATGTCGGTTTGGCAGCTGTGGGTGTCCAGGTGTGGAAGAGCATTTTCCTTCCCGGTCTCGGTTATGAAGAACTGGTCCTTATCAAGTATTTCATCCTGCTGACCTACAGTGAGATGATTTCATGAGAATGCTCTCAAACTGAGAATGCACGGGATGTGGCACCTGCCACATCAAACGAAGATAAACACAGGCAGAGGGCACTTTCCCTCTTTTATGGAGCTGACCTTTATCGGCATCACCTGTGTGTCCTGCTGGGTACACAGGGTTTTACATCTAGAGACATTGATCTTGTGGGAACATATTCCAAGTATGTGTTTTTAAGATTATTTGTTCCTCTGTTCCCACGACCAGATATCAGTATTACCTGCAAGTCAAAAAAGACGTGCTTGAAGGGCGGTTGCGGTGTACGTTGGAACAGGTGATCCGGCTGGCTGGCTTGGCTGTGCAAGGTAAGGAGCGCGGTGGCCGCCATGTGAAATCCCAGTTTTCCTTTGACTGCAGTGTTGCTGGCCTCTCAGAGGGAAAAACTGAATTTACTTAGATGATCCCTTAGTAACTCTCACTTTTCATTCCAAGATACGTTACAAATGCAGAAATAGAAAAAATGAAGCAGAAATCGTGATTTTTTTTTGGTGGCAGGCTGGTGGCTTTCTCAAAGCTGTTTGCAAATTGTTCGTGCTTGTATAATTTTAGTTTTATTTGAAGAAATAGCTTTCATCCTGCGTTTAATTAAAGCTACATTCAGGGTTTGTGGAACATTTTCTCAGAATTATTCCACTGCCCACTGTGGTCATATTTTGTGGCTTCATGTTATGACTCTTTGACTTTCCCATCAGTTTCAAGTGTGATAGCTTTAAACATTGTAGTATAATTTACTCTCACATAGTTACATCATTTTTTTAAAGATTTTTCTTTTTTTTTAAATTTATTGAGAGCGAGAGAAGGAGTGGAAGGGAGGGGCAGAGGGAGAGGGAGAAGCAGACTCCCTGCTTGAGCAGGGAGCCAGATGCTAGGCTCAGTCCCAGGACCCTGAGATCATGACCTGAGCTGAAGGCAGACGCTCAACCCACTGGGCCACCCAGGTGCCCCTATTTCACAGAGTTGAAGAGAGAAATTTAAAATGCACAATTGTAGGGGCCCCGGGGTGGCTCAGTTGGTTAAGTGTCTGACCCTTGATCTCAGGGTCGTGAGTTTGAGCCCTGTGTTGGGCTCCACGCTCGGCATGGAGCCTACTTAAAAAAATAAAAATAAAATGCATGATTGTAATATGAAGCAACAAACCCATAGTGGAGTGTATTTACCTTTCAGTCTGTCCTATTTAGATTTATTTGTTTTAATCTTTCTAAATTGTTACATATATTTTTATGTAACCTACGTTACATGATTTTTACATAGATTTATACATGACTCTTTATTGAGTGGTGGCTTAATTGCTTTTAGTCAATATTGAAAAGAAGATCAAAATGTGATTTTTTAAAAGAAACATGTGTCTCTTTCAGTCATTGTTTTTCCTTAAAATCGGTTCCCGTCCAAATGGAATGCCAGCCGCCGAGTCCTTGCTGTGTGTGGACTGTTGTTGCAGAAGCTGTGAACTGAACTTCCCATCCCAAACTCTGAACTGAAGTTGAACCTTTTGGGTTCTGGAGTGTCTAAAGAGGCAGCCTTCCTTTGATTATTTCATCCTGGGGTATTAGCAGTTTAGCAATTTTTGTTGGACGTACGATTCCTAGTAGTTAGCTGCTATTGTTACCTTGTGGATGAAAATACACAAAATATGTTGGATCGTATCCATCCACTTAAAAGACTAGAAGGGGAAGGAACAGTGCCCAGAACGATTAATAGAACAGAAAAATCATCAAAATAACAGAGAAGACACCTTGAATAGGAAAAAGAGAGAGAAGAGCCACTCTATCCCTCATCTGCAAATTGGCTCTTTCTCCTTTCAAAAAGCTTTCTCTTCTGTTCACCTTATTACTCTCTGTTTACCCCTCTCACTCTTCAACCATGGGGTTTATTACAGAAATTCTGGGTAGTGGAAGACCCTGACAATAGCTTTCAGGCTGAAAGAAGTTGGTGAACTTAGCCTGGCTTCTCTTTTCACTGCGTCCTTAAAGCTTCAGCTTTCAGGCTGAAGGAAGTTGGTGAACTTCGCCTGGCTTCTCTTTTCACTGCGTCCTTAAAGCTAGCCCAGCTGTAACATTTGTAAAATAATTTTCTCGAGAACCCTTATTGGGCAGTTAGAAGGACCCAGCCACAGAGTTATAAGTTGTGATAAAATATGACGACTGGTGAGTAAACTTGAAATTAGGCTGAGCACGTGATCTCCGCTATCTTGAATGCCTCCCCTAATTAATTGATCGTTTGTTATGTGATGAGTTAGTAGGTGCGTCCTTGTCTTCTCAGCAGCGTCTGTTCGCTGGCCTTCTGTGTGGACTCCGGCATTCCATATCTCCTGTTAGATGCCAGATCTCTTACATGAAATTAAATTTGTATGCTGTTTTGATTTTTTTTTTTTTCTTCTTGAGAGCTAGTGGGATGAGAAGCAAGACATTGACGATATGGACTCACTGTATTTTTTTGCATGCTCAGATATACCATCGTGAAATGAAAACAGGACAAAACAGAATTTCTGGCATCTTGCAATATGGGAACTTGTTTGGGAGGTGTAAAAATTTGCAAGGTTGCTTGCCAAGGGTGATTTACAGTGGGAATTTCCAGCTGCAAATATATGAAAAGATGCAGATGGTTTAGGCTCTTCAGTTCTCTTAATTAACCTTGAGTTAAAAAGTCCCCTTGGCAGATATTCTTAAGATATGTGTTGATGCATATTTAACAAAAACGTAAGTATAGGTTTATTTTAAATTTTTAAAATAGCTTAGGGATCACTTTCAAATTTCTGGTTTTTTTCCCCCTAGAAAATTGTGTAACAGCGCTCACATGCTGATATTTACAGTATTGCTAAGTAAAAGTGGTAACGATATCAAAAGCCTTGTGGCACTGTTTTCATTTGCTACTGCAGAAATAGGATGAAGTAGGAATAATAAATGTGGCGGTAATTTTACCCTTATTTTATTCCATCTTTAATTTCACATAATAAATACTAACCTTCCCCTCTCTTTTCTTCTCAGCTGATTTTGGAGACTTCCATCAGTTTGATTCTCAAGATTTCCTCAGAGAATATGTGCTGTTTCCTATGGTAAGTGTAATTTCCTTTTTCTTAATTAATTTTCTACCTTCTTTGGATGTTTAATTCTTACTTTGAAAATCTCAGAGGATTTTCCATACACGCATTCCCTAGGGAGGCAAGTCCATGCATTTATAAAGAAGCGACACATTTTGTAAAAACACTGAAAAAGTAAACATGCCTCTTTCCACCTCCTCAAGACACTTCCCTGTCTCCTGACACACACACCCCTAGTCCCCAGTTCCACTACTCTCCAGAGCCCTGGTGCTCTTCCTTTCTGAACACATCAAGCTTGCTCCTATCCCATAGCCTTCGTCTTGGCTTTCCTCTACCTTCAGATCTTCCTATGACTTGACGTAGAGGTCTTGATTCAAGTATCACCTCCTCAGAGAGGCCTTCCTTTTCTTTAACCACCTGTGTGATAGACTCCAGCCATCAACCACTTCCTGCCAAATCCCCTTTATGTGCATATACGTCAGAGTTCTTTCGGTATCTAAACGTGTTCAGTATTGATTGGTTGTCAGCTAGAATGTCAGCTCTCTGGTCCTTAAGCAGGGACCCTCTCTGTCTTGTCACTGTTGTCTGGCATGTAGTCTGCCTGCATAAAAATTTATTGAATGAGTCAGTGAAGTCAAATGTCCAATCTTGGGTTAAATTAGGAGTGAGGCTAGGTTTTAATCCCGGGGGGGGGGGGGGGGGCGCGTGTGTGTGTGTGTGTGTGTGTTTTGGTAGCTTTGGGGTAAATGAGAAGAGTTATGAGGAGGGATTAAAACGTTTGAAAAGCTATACCTGCTCCAACATCCTGGCTCTGATTTTAGAAATCCCAATCATTCACAGCTCTCTCTCTCTTTTTTTTAATTGACTGTTTTGCCCAAAGCACTAACCTGGGTAACTAACTCCCAGGGGATAAAGTTATATAAGAAACGGTGCTTGTTCTCAGGGAGGTGGCAGAGTAGTTGAGTAAATAAGAAGTTTGCAAAATCAGAATGCAAAGCCAAGTGTAATAAAGTGCGGTCAGGATTTTATGTGGGGAGAGGTTACATCCGCTTGGGGGGTTTGGGAAGGTTTAAAGACTAATGGCATGTGAGCTGCGGCTCAAAGGATGGGCAGGATTGCAGCAGGCAGACAGGGAGCAAGGAATGATCTAGATGGAGAGAGAAAGGGCAGGGTGGCATGAGTGTTCGCAAAAGAGTCGGTGGTGAGTCTGACTTTGCTCAGGAGTGGCAGAGGGGTGGCAAACAGTTAAGATGAAACATCTCAAGACTGAGAACACCTGGGCTCTGTCGGTGGATTTGCAGACCCCACACTTTGAGGACCACTGGATTAGAGCAATAAGACCATTCAGGAAAGCAGGTCAGATGAGAATCTGAATGATGCTCTTGGCAAGGAGATAATTTAGGTGTTATGAGAGACAGTAAAAACAAGAAAGCAATGCAAGAGATATTTTGGAAATAAAATGGGCAGAACTTGGCATCCAGTCGGCCAGTGGTGACAAAAGTTCAAGTTGTGAAAGCCTAGGATAAGTAAAGCCGCAGTTTGTTATTCCCTGTCAGTGTGTGCGATGAACTTAAATGGCTGCAGACTTACCTCATTCTTATTGGTTAGGGAAATACCGTAAGATCTCTATGTTTTTCATGAGTAACTCTATCCTTGTTCTGCTTCCCTCCAAGAAAACAGCAGTATTATCTGATTGGCCTGTTGTTTTTCATGCCTTGTTAATTCTACCCAGCAAATCAACCTGCATTCAAAGAGATTAGCATATTATTTAGCAGAGAAGTTCTTCATAGGATTTGGTGCCAACAGGCTTGAATCAGATGGTCTCGGAGGCTCACCTCAAGCATTGGGAGGTTTCCCGGTGTACTTGGTGGGAGGAAAGTGAAGCTCATACCTTAGAATTTTAGAAAGTGCATTTTTGTGTCAGTGGAGGCAATGAATTGGGTTGATAATTTTCCCCCTCCCCCCCCTTCTCTCCTTGAAGGTCTTAATCACATAGCCTTTAGACAGAGTCCAGGCTTGGGTGCCATTTACAATTTTTATGGGTTTGTAGATGTTAAAATGCTTTGACAGGTCCAAATGCTATCTGTGAAGCCTGGAAGGAGTTATTTTGTATGTCATACCTTTTTCAGAATAAGACTGTGTATCCTCCGGGCTCTGAGCAAATCAGATGCTTGAACGGCATAAACCTTGTTAAATCTCACTGTGGACAGACAAATGTGGATGTGTTATTCTTGGATGTAAAACTTTCCTCTTTGGGGGGCGCCTGGGTGGCTCAGTCGGTTGGGCGGCCAACTCTTGATTTCGGTTCAGGTCATGATCTTGGGGTCTTGGAATCAAGCCCCACTCAGCGGGGAGTCTGCTTGAGGAGTCTCTCCCTCTCCCTCTGCCCCTCTTCCCACTTTCTTGCTCTCTATCTCTCAAATAAGTCTTAAAAAATAAAAATAAAAATAAAACTTCCCTCTTTGGAACAGTAGCTACTTACATTGACAGGTGGCTATTTATATTCAAATTTAAGTTAATTAAAGTTAAAATTAAAAATTCAGTTCCTCATTTGCATTAGCTACATTTAAGAAATGCTCAGTAGCCACGTGTGGTTTCCATCATCGCAGAAAGTCCTTTGGATGGCACTAATGTCAGCGTATGTATCTGAACCGTGAATGTTCCTAGGCCTCTGCCGTGTCATTCCACCCCATGTTGCAGCCTGGATACACTGGGGCCTGTGGTCAGGTGGCTCAGGCTCCAGGAGCCAAGCATTCTGTGCCCATGTCCTGGTGGTGCCACTTAACAGCTGTGTGAACTCGGACCATTATTTAATTCCATTTATTTTAAAATTTAATTAATTATTTAACCGAAGTGTCCATTTTTTTCATCTAAAAATGGGGATAGCAAGCCTACTCCAATTGTGGGAGCTAAAGGAGAGGGTGCATGTGACATAACTGGGCACATGGTGAATTCTCAGTAAGTGTTTATTAGTTAGTTGTCCTGGTCCCTGCCATCATCATCATCATATTATTAGCATGACTGTCCCCTCTCTGTTGTACAAGCCCAAGGATGCCCAAAACCGTGCTTTTCAGGCAGCAGTACTGCGTGCGTTTTGAAATGTAAGCAGAGGACAGGCAGAAGGTACAAACGATCAGTAACCAGCTCTGCATGATTGGAAACTCCAGTTTGATCGTGTGAAACTTACACGTTGCTTATGGAGTTCAGTTCAGTGATCGTTTCTGGATCACTTCCTGTGTATGGAGAGCGTATACACCGGCATGGTGTAAGAGCCCTGGGGTGGGCCCAGCGGTGATGTGGAGACGAGCTGCTGCCCTTAGGTGCCTATAATGTAGTAGAGGGAGGGTGACAAGGATACAGGGTGGGATGAGCATCCAGATAACTGTGTAAGGGAGACCGTAGGCGGACTGTAGGAGCCACACCCAGAGCGGAAGTGCACAGGCTTCCATCCAGCTTGGGGGAATAGGGAAGCCTTATCAAGGGAACAGGAGCTGGGATGGGACCTGAAGGACCGGGTGACATTTCACTCCATGTGATGGGCCCCCGGGGTGGGGTGGGGGGGCATTTTTCCAAGAAGGGTCGGCATGAGTGTGTCAGGAGACGTACACGCATTCTGTTAGCAAGAGGAGTTTGCCTGAAGCCTTGAACCCTTGAGAGAGGAGGTCTGGAAGGGAAGGCTGGGTCACCCTGAAGAATGGTCTGAATGCCAGGCCCAGGTGTTGACCTAATTGAGCAGGCAGTGGGGAGCCATGGAAGGTTGTAAACTTTCTGCTTGGTTCCACTAGAGCTTTCAAAGAGAAGAATGCATTCCTTTGGTGGGGGAGGGAAGATGGGATGAATGGCCTTGTTTGATCTTATAAAGCAACCGAATTTGTCAAATGGCATTTCGGCAGCAGAGAAAAGAACAAAGTTAAGTACACAGGGCACTCCACAGGTGTGCAGTTGTGTACAGACATGCACTCTGCCAGTCTTCATTCACGCGGGGCCGCTCGCGCATTCTCTGCGGCAGGGACACATACCTCAGGGAGGCCCCAGACGCAGAATTGAGTACAATAGCACAGGGGCACCTTTGGACTTTTTCTTCTTTAAAAGTAGGAAGCTGAGGTTTAATGGAGCACTTTTTGATCTTCACTTCCCTGTCTTTATTTTATTCTATGGCCACATGCCTTTCATTAGCTTTTCAAAATTAGTAGCAGGCTATTAACCACCACTCCGTAGCTAGATGCTCGCACGTAACTCCATTTCTAAGCCATTTCTAAGCCATGCAGTATCTTTGTTGTTCCACAACGTAGAACTGAGCTTATTTCCTACCATGGACTTGAGTCATTTCAGTGGATGGCTGAACAGGAAGCAGCAAATTAATCAGTTAATGCATGAAAAATAAGAGCTGCCAGGAATTCCCTCCACCTTCTCTGAGGTTTCTCATGATCATCTGCAGGGCTATAGAATTTCCAGCATGTAGTCACACCCTCATTTTCCAGCTTTAAAAGATACTGATTTTTCATGTTTTCATGATTTTGAGATGGGATGTCTCTTGCAGTTTTGAGGTAGGTACCTTTTTGGGGGTAGTGTTTCATCCATGGAAAATTGTTAAATTGGAAGTCATCTGTATATAAATGGTATTTTAGAATCAAGGCAGTGCAGCATTTGGGATGTTTTCTGGCAAACTTCAGCCCCCAGATCCCCACCCCCAATGTCTACGATGAGCCTCAGAGGGCCTCACGGGGACACACAGTTCAGAGCCCCTTCTGACACCCCCTCTGGAGCTCCGAGGGAAATGGTGCGTGTCTATGTTCTCCTCCGTGCTTAGCAGCCTGGGGCAGGGGGCGTGAAACCTGGGAAGGGTCTAAGGCAGCTGGTCCTTGGCTTGAGCTTCCCCAGGCTACCACCAGAGATGCGAGGAGCTCTGGAATCACCAGGTCTGTCAGGCTCTCAGGAGCTGGTTTCCCTGGCCTCCCTGTCTTGGATTTATTCTTTCAGATCATTTCTCCATCTCAGACGGTGCTGTCAGCATTTGTCACAATGTTTAACAATCCCTGATACACTCCCACTGTCATTGAAGGGGTGTTGGGAAGAGGTGTGTGCAGTTGGCTCTCATCTCTTGGGAGCCAGCACACCAGTGGTCCCAGGGGCCTGGGATTCAGGTGCTTGAGACACCAGCTGGTCAGTTACACACTGTGACCTTATAGAAATCCCTCGTTTTAGCCAGTATGGCCTCTTATGCTCCCAAGGCTGTTAGGTAACATCTGAATGAGCCTTCTCTGCCTTCAGGTAGCTCTGAATTAGTTCATATTATGGTGGTGGACAAAAAAGGCCAGGCACAGTCCCTTTCTAGGCTCAGCTTTTGAAAGGATAATGGGCTGGAAATTCATTTGCCTGTACCCTGATTGTTAAAAACATGGAAGTACGGGGCGCCTGGGCGGCTTAGTTGATTGAGAGTCTGACTCTTGATTTCAGTTCAGGTCATGATCTCGGGGTCCTGAGATCGAGCCCCATGTTGGGCTCCATGCTCAGCGGGGAGTCTGCGTGAGATTCTCTCTCTCCCTCTGCCCCGCCCCCAGCTCGTGCTCTCTCCCTCTCTCTCTCAAATAAAATAAATCTTAAAAAAAAAAAAACCACGTAAGTACTGACAAGCAATTTCAATTAAAAGTGAGTCTGAGAGGCAGATGGGAAAGAAGGTGAATGAAAGAAGTTGCTATTCCCAGACCCTGCAGAATGTAGGCAGCGACCCAAACTCTGCCTTGAAATAAGCATGTTAGTTATAAGCCGAGAGCCTAAGTTATCGTGGAGTGCCATGTTATGGAAGTAACAGTGGACTCTCAGTCCTACAATGGACAGCCTTTGATTTGAAGGAGTATAGGGGAGATCGATGAAGGGAGGCTACTCAGGAACGTCTTCTGGAAAAGAGAGCTCTTAAGGTTTACAAGCAAAACAGTAAATGGCCCTAACTGCTTCTGTGTGGATAGGATTTGGCCCTGGAAGAGGCCATTCTGGAGGAGCTGACGCAGAAGGTGGCCCAGGAACATAAAGCCCACAGGTAAGGCCGGCCAAGACGCTGGCTCCCAGTCCCAGCCCCTGGCTGAGTCAACCGCCTGTGTGTCTTCTAGCCCGCGGGTAGATCTGAAAACTCTGCTGCTTGCCCACCTGCCCCTTTCTGCTGTTCTCTTTTTATTTCCTCTCCCTTCCTTTTTTCCTTTTCTGCTTTACCACCAGCAAGCCCATGCAGACGTGGAGAATTCGTCTCTCTGACCTTCCTTTTAAAGCTCTGTTGCCAGAGCTGGGGAGCCTGGGGCCGCTTGAGCTGAGCGTGCAGACCTGACGAGGGGCTTTGGGTGGTCAAGTCAAGGTCAAGAGGGAGAGGATCAAGACTCAGGGGGGCACTGAGAGCTTGCTATCAGGGCTGTGCAGAGTTCTGGGACCAAGGGAGAACAAACCACCTTCCTTCAGACCTCAGAGGACCTATGCAGTGGTCCCAGGCTCTCTCGGCCACAATATGTGGCCCAAAATAGCATCCTCATAAACTTTTTCCTTTCCCCCCTTTTTTTTTCCTCTCTTAACAGTGGAGATTTTTTTTCCCCAGGTGGGAGAAAAATAACTTTTTTTTTTTTTAAAGCAGGCAGCATTATTCACAGGGATGTCTGGAATAATTAGTGTTTATAGGGCTGTGGCTCTTAATTAAACACTTTACCTTCCTCTGATTATTCCCCATTGAGTAAAGGCCGTGGGGAATATGTTAATGAATTACTTACTAATGCACCGTGTCCTCACAGTTGGGTGATGATTGCTCTTCCCAGAACTAGAGCTAAACCACAGCTCTGGAATTTGCCATCAGGAGGGTAGGACCTTCCACTACCTTCGTTGCCCTTAACCATTTCCTTCTTTGATGCTGTTGTGATTTTAGTGGAATCCTGCCAGCAGAAGCTGAGCTCATGTACATCAACGAAGTGGAACGTTTGGATGGATTTGGACAGGAGATCTTCTCTGTGAAGGTAGCAGACCCTGGCCCGTTCTTCAGCTTTCTCACAATGGCTCAGGCAATCAGAAAGCCAGTGGTGATAGGCAGCGGGCCCGAACGACCTGGCTTTCTTATCGCTATGTGGCATTAGTTGGCAAGTCCAGTTTACTTCAGGAAGCCAACAGTTTTTCTTTTTTTTTTTTTTAAGATTTTATTTATTTATTTGTCAGAGCACAAGCAGGGGGAGTGGCAGGCAGAGGGAGAAGCAGACTCCCTGCTGAGCAAGGAGCCTGATGCGGAGCCTAATCTCCACTGTCCTCGATCCCAGGACCCTGGGATCATGACCTGAGCCGAAGGCAGACGCTTAAGCAACTGAGACACCCAGGCGTCCCACAAACCCTTTCTCTTAACTGAGAGATTCTGAAAGTTTTCCATGGTCTTGGGCAGAATATCTTGTTGGTAAGACAACCATCTGAGTGAGTCCCAAATACCAGCCCATCCAGCACCATGAAGGTATCCAGTCACCTGCAGTTTTGCAACAAGACAAGCAGCTAATGTCATGTGTGCATTAATATAAAGACCCTGACCACTGGTTTTACCTGCTTATTCTCTTTTCTCTCCTTTGAGCTGATACGGGGATAATTGCTTGTGAGGCAGCGTGGAACATTTCCTGTATACAATCACACTTTATTTCTCGAGCTCCATAGAGCCTGCATTGCAGATTTCCAGCCCCTTCGGAGTTTTCTGGAAACTGTGCCTAGGAAACTGTTACAGCACAGCACATCTTTTGCAACAGATCCACCTCCTGAAGTGGGTGTGGTTGGGGGTGGGGGTCGTGGTACATGGTGCATGGTGCATTTATAGAGCTGAGCCCATAATCCAAACTCATTTTCTTCTCTCTCCTGACCAACTTTACAAAAGACGGAGTTTTATCAGAAACCTAGAGCAACTGGCACATTTCAGCGATTTGGGAGATGGTACAATTTTAGCACAAACATTTCACTCTGAAGTGGCTCCGCTGGCTGTTTTATAAGTGTTCCGTTCCCCCTCGGCTGCACGTTTGCAATTTGCCTTGATGAGAACTGCCCATGTGCATCAAGTAGAACGAGCAGGGTGACCGAAGCTTGCTGAAGGGGCTAAATGGCTCTTTTTTAGATTTGTTTAATTTTCTTTTGCTTCTCTAATGGCTGCCCTTCGTAGGGCTGTAATCCATTTTCCTTGCAATAATGCCTTATGAAGCCATCTGCATCCCACTTACATTTCAGCAGCCCATATATAGTCATGATATTTTGGGTCATTGAAAAATCAGGGTAAAGTTTTCTTCCCTTCCAGAAAACCCACTTCTCCGTCCCAGGAAGTTGGGGGTTTAGTTGTCATGCTCATTTACTTGTGCTGTTTTTAGGAGTTCTGGGCTGTGGGAAATCGGGGCAGTGGAAATAGTGTCGAAATCCACTGCGCTTGTTTCTGATGCACTTTCTGGTATGTTCTTTAGTGGAAAGAGCACAAGGGGGATACAGTACTTTGGTCTGAGTGGGTGGACAGGCGCAGCTGACTCACTGCCAGGGAGTGTGACTTAGCTGGGTGGTGTCTTTTTGCCCACATATCTGTTCATGACTCAGGTGACCACCTCCAGACCACGTGATTCCCAGAGACCCGAGGAGGATGGGAGGGCAGCAGTACCAGCTGGGGCAGTGCTGTGGTCAGCTCTGAGATCCGTACTAACACAGACAGGAGAGGGTTCAGGGGCAGACTGAGGAGTGATGGAGTCCCTTTGGGTTAGTACGGGTCCTTCTTGACCAAGTAAAGCAAACGAGCTTGTTGTGGATACGTTGTAGGGAAGAACATTTCCACATAGTGTGGGCTTTTCCATGAGTGGTTCTTCAAATTTTTTCAAGGTGGGAGCAGGACCAGTCCACTCCCTGACAGGCCTGCCCACCCCCCCGACCAGTCACTCCCGTGTTGTCAGAGCGCATGGACACGGAGAGGCTGCTGGTATCTGGAGTCTCCAACCTTAGCTGAGTTGGACACTGAGCCTTTAAGTTCTGACCGACGCAGTGCCCGGGCATCTGTCCTGTGTTTTTGCCATTGCCCGGCCCTGGGGAACTGCTCCTCCCACGGCCCCATCACCAGCGGACTGCTGCACCCATCCATCTAATGGCAAAATACCCCGGGAAGCATTTCCACAGAATTTTCTCTCCCCTTCCCATGTCTACTTCGCCTGGCTTCTTTCCCCACATATATTTTTCTACAGTATGATTTACCTTGTAACATCTCCTGATTTCCAGAGCACTTCTTTTCCTTCCCACGGCTTCCTCTCCTGACCCTCTCTCTGCTTTGCCTCCAGCAGTGGTCTGGCTCTCTGTGTGTCCCTATTCGATGAGCCCTGTCCTAATGTGTGCTTTGCTGGGTGGGTTGAGAAGAGGTCCCCGCAAAGGGACACTGTCGTCATTGTGTCTTGCATGGGATCAAGTGTTTTGAGGAATATAGAGATCCTTTTCCATCTTGTGCGTGCCCCTCTGCTCACTCCACAAAGAGGATGTCCCCAGTAAAAGCAGGGGGCTGAGGGACAGTTAACTCCCTGGATGGTGAGCCTTGTCCCCACTCCATTCTCGGGCACACAGGCAGCAGGTTATGCTCTCCCAGGCAGGAGGTTGGAAGCACCTTACTGGACCAGGAAACCAGACTGAAGATGAGTCATCTGGACTTCCTCAGCACAGGGTCCAGCAGACTGCCCCCCAGCTCTGCTGTCCTCATGCCCCTCCTGTGCTCATGAAGCTCCCAGCCAGTGCTTAGCATCCCAGGCTGGAACGTGAATAGAGGGCCAAGCATCACCCTGCAGGCTGTCCTCCCAGGAATGACAGAGGCCAATGCAAAGGGAGTGAAGCAGCCTGGAAGATGCAGAGACTCTATAGGGTGAAGAACCACCTGCCTGAAATACTGTCCTCAGAGTCTCCAAGATAAAAATATATTACCTCCTTAAAGGAATAGATTGCTTTTAAAAAGGAACACTCAGGGGTGCCTGGGTGGCTCAGCCGGTTAAGAATCTGCCTTTAGCTCAGGTCATGATCCCAGGGCCTGGGATTAAGCCCTGCATTGGGCTCCCTGCTCAGCAGGGAGCCTGCTTCTCCCTTTCCCTGTGCCCCTCCCCCCCTGCTTGTGCTCTCTCGCTCACTCTCTGTCAAATAAATAAATAAAATCTTTACAAAAAAGGAACATTCAGAGAAGAAAGAAGAAAAAAGAGAAAACTCTCAGAAATTAAAAATATATCAAAAATAGAAAAAGTAATAGGTTACAAGATAAATTTAAGAAAATCTCACCAAAAGACGAAGTTACGGAGGAATGTGGGAGGTGGGAGATAAGATGAGAAGGCCAGCCCAGGATGTCCAACATCTGAATAATGGGAGTTCCAGAAGTGAATAGTGGCAGTTTGAGAAAGGATCCCAGGACTGAGGACCATGAGGTTGTAAATCGAAAGACCAAGCACAGTGGATGCAAATAGACACTCACAAGGGCATTAAGTAGTGGAAGTCGGTGCCTCTAGGGAGAGGAAATGGTGGGGCCAGGTCTGCTGTTGGCCTCTTTTAAACAGGCTCCAGAGGATACACTCAGTCCTGCAAACTGTGGGCACATATGATCACACGCTTATGACATGCATACATAATCAAACTACGGACATGTACAATTTTGATTTAAAAAAACCAGAGTGAAAAAGATATTCATTGATGTTCCTGAAAGAGAAAATCATAACAAATCTGAGAAAATCCTCAACTTCTCTCTTGGACACGAAATGTGAAATTGGGATAAAAGAAAACAATACGTATCTATGTATATAGTCCGCTGGGGTGTGCAGTGGGATGAGTCCCTTCAGGGCCGGGTTGCCCATTGCCCTGATGCTATCTGTGGTTCATTCGTCCATGGGCAGGAAATGGGGTGTCCCCCCCCCCGCCGGGTAGGCTGTAGCCCGGGTGCTTGGCTCTTGCCGGTCCGCTGGTCATCTGTTTGGTCACATCGCTCTTCTGTTGATCTTATGCAGGACAATCATGGAAACAGTGTGCACCTGGGCATTTTCTTTATGGGGATATTCGTGAGAAACAGAATTGGAAGACAAGCAGTAATATACAGGTAGTCTTATTTGTCTCTTTTTCCTTTTTCCCCTGAGGGACTCTAGAAAAGCTCACTGAGGATGACAGTGATCCCAATGAGTTAAGAGCCAGACTGTGGGTCAGAGTTGAGCTTTTCTCAACTCAGATAAGATCAGCCCTCTGTGAGATTTGAGCAGTTAGGGAGAAATGCATCTCACTTTTTCCTGGAGGCCTGTTTTGGGGGTGAAGGATAGAGGAAGCTCTTCCTTCCCACTTGACTGCAGGAAAGGTGCTACTTGAACCCTCCTGAGCCAGAAGAGTGGCGCTAAACTCTGTGAGTCTGCTTGGAAGCTGGTTGTCCAGTCAGTCCCGCTGGTTGCCTTTGCCCACGTTATCCATGACCAGCCATTAAATCTGGCTTCTTCCCATTTTCCATCACCCTCTGCCTAACCGCACATGCTAGAGGAGTGTGGACTAATTTCTATATTAAATATATGACATTTTATATTTGTGAAAATGCGTTTTAAAAGCAGTGAATTTGTTATCACAAAGGGCTGGTACTTTTATATTATTTTGCATTTTATTTTTTTCATTCATTCATTTATTTATTTAGGGGAAGGGATAATTGGGTGATGGGCATTATTTTGCATTTTAAATCCTCTTCTCCACTGAACATGAGAGAGAACCAGTACAGGAATTTGGCAGAGTGTCTCCTCCATTACATGTCAATGAGCTTGCTTGTGTTGGTGCCCATAGTCGTCACCATGGTGTCCACGATCTCAAAAACTGCATGCTTTCTTTCATTTACAAGGGCAGTATGGCCGACTCTTTATTACAAGAACAGCTTTCCTGCATGTGCATCTGGTAGGCAGAGCTGTGCACCTAGTGCAGATAATCAAAGACAGCTCTTAAAGCCAAAGCCAAGTCCACCTTCTGGACGTGGATCTTGCCCAGCTGTGTACTCTCTGGATCAGCAGTTGATGCAGGTCATTTTGCAAACGTTTCCCCACCAAAAGCTTCCTAATTGGCTCCTTTCCCCGCTAGGTCTCCACCCTGCCATTATTTTTGTCCACTGATTTTTCTCTTACTCTTTGAATGGAGACATTATTAAAGGAGTGGGGAGAGAGATCTTTGTGGCTGCAGAATAAACTTTTTTACTTTTGGACATACTCCTTCAACTCCATATACCTACAACAAATTATAAAGTAATCAAATAAAACACATAAATTGTGCGGAGTTGTAACTAGACCTTTTTATGCCCACTTAAAGCTGTCCAGGCATTTTGTCCCACGCAGTTCTCCGTAGCTAAATCAATGCTTCATTTTCTCCTTGAGGTTGGAAAAGTAGACAAGTCTTGCATTCCAGCTATGGAGGTTAAATAGAAGAAAATAGCCATTTGAAACTTTGCTGATGATTAGCCACTCATGGTTTGGTTCAGTTCCTTAGGAACTGCTTCCAGACCTCTTCAGCACTTATCTTGAAACCCCTACAGGATGGGAATTTACTTCTACCATACTGTCATGGTAAGAATGTCCCTAGGTGGAGTCGCGTGGTGGAGTGAGGAGTGGATTCAGAGTTTTGGCAGTTGATTTGAAGGAATGGAGCCTGAGGAAACCAAATATCTCTTATCTCTAGAGACCTTCGCTGAGGAATATGTGGCTATGAGTCCGTGTAGATGTAATCTGATGGAATTGTAAGTCAGCAGACAGCTGTGCTGAACACCTGTAGAGAGTACGGCCCCAGCAGATGTCTGTGAACACAGTTGCTTCTGGAGTAATGGAAGGGTGACTGGAGGAAAGCCTGGAAGCCCCAAGTATAGAACTCCTGCATCCCCGATGTGCAGAGTGAACGTGGCTAAGTCCTGTCCTCATTTGTGCTGAAATTGTCTCCTCTCTAAAGTAGGAACAAAAATAGCTGCCTTGTCTACCTTAGAGAGTTCATAAAGAAACCATACTCTACAGATGGGAGGCAATATTATGACTCTTAATTCTTTCAGCAAACATTTATTGAATGCTGCATGCCAGGTACTTGGCTCAGTGTATGGAGGACAGAGACGAAGAAAGCAGAATCTCTAGGCACGGGGCCTGTGGTCTCCTCTGCCTTAGTTAGGGATCTGGTCACAGAAGTAAACAATTGTCATACCATGCGGGGCCCCAGAGAGGACTATACCAGATTCTTTCATGCCATGTGGGTGGTTGGGGATGAGGAAGAGAGAGAAGGCGACTTCTGAGCTGAGTCTTAAAGGAGGAGGATAGGGAAGTGTAATGTTGGCATGAAGAGGCAGTGGGCAGGGAATGATAGACTGGGGCACAGAGTGAAGGTAGGCAGTAGTAAGAGATGGTTAAAGACTGGCTCCAAGTAGGATGGGAAATAGTAGCTTACCTTCCCTTGTCTGGTAGTTATTTCATGTGTCTCATTTTAGCTAAGGTCTTCATGAGGAAAGAAGGAAATGTGTGTGTGTGTGTGTGTGTGTGTGATCAATCACAAAAATGTAGGCACATTAAACATTCCTTGGGCACTTTTTCTTGGTGGCATCATCCGTCCATGGCATACACTGCAACAGAGAATCTGTGTGGATTCTTTGGCCTAGATTCCTGGAAACACATGACTTTAAAATAATATGCTCCCCTCCATCATTAAAAGCAGGGATCATGGGAAATGCTTTGCAGTTTGGAAATGTGAAAAACAAGGCAGAGGATCCTTGAACATTTTCCTCATCGCTAATCCTAAAGGAAACAGTACCTTATGAACAGCAGTATCTAGATGTGGGTTTTACAGGATTTTTAGGTACTTAAGTTGACGCGTGTTGTGTTTTACTTTTTTGCTTGGAGAGAAGGACTATTTAGCTTTCAAAACTATAGTTAAATCATAATTTGTCAAATGAGACTCACCAGTAAAAGACGACCCTCCTACGCTGATTCATAACTGCATGGGACATCGTTGGCAAACCCAGTTGCCTTATCTTTTGACCAGGTGGAATGATATCGGGAATATCGCTCACAACAAGTCTACTATTCTGGTGGAGCTCATCAACAAAGAAGAGACTGCCCTCTTTCACACGGTAAGCAAAATGAAAGACAGGGGCAGGGTCCGACAGGCAGGTGGCTGTTTGATTTCTCACCTCACAATATCCTTTCCTTGCTCTCCATATCATGATAGAGTAAGTATTCTCTTGAACTAATAACTGCCCAGCCCTCGCCCAGTGCCATCATCACTCATTTCCGGATAGTGGTGGCAATTTCCCGTTCAAAACGCCAGGTTTCCAAGCTGAGTTTGGACTCTGGGATTTGGGTTCGTCCACCTGCTGTGTTTGTGGCAGATCACATGTCTGGCGTGCCGCGTTCCTCAGCGCTCAAGTTACAGCCCGCATCCAGTAACCCCTCGATGATACTGCCTGGCATTTTCTTTAGCCGGCTGACCTGGATTTCCTTCCCCACCACAGCCCAAGCCTGGCCTGAAGAAAAGGGAGTGCTCGCCCTTCTGTTGAGCGCCCCCTTGAGGGCCAAGGCTGTTCATGCACCTCACTGCCATCTCAGTGGTGCTCAGTGTTCATTCCAGGCTCTGTCTTCATTCCTTTCTTTCTTTTTAAAGCAGTTGGTTTGGAACTGTGTGAAGACATGCCGGCTCATCAGTGTAAGCCCTGTGCCTTGAGCCTAGAGGATTCTTTAACTGACGGATTGTCTGCATCCTTGGGTGGGCTTCCTAGCCACGCTCGCCGTAGGGTTTCAGCACCTGGGTTTGCGGCTCAGGGTGCTGTTTTGTGCTTGGCCTGATGGGAGGAAGGGATGTGGTCCCGTTCAGGAGAATCCTAGGGAAATGCATCTACAACCAAACCAATGTTTATTTTCCCCCCCCCCTCTCTCCTTTTCCAAGGACGATATTGAAAATGCCAAGTACATTTCTCGGTTGTTTGCTACACGGCACAAGTTTTACAAACAAAACAAAATCTGCACTGAGTAAGTAACCATGTAGTCCACCCCCCTCACCCAGTGGCTTGCTCCAGTTCAATTCGTGTGCTTTAGGGATGTCGTGGATCGCTTAGATTGCATTTTCCATTCGCCCTCTTCCCTCCTTCCTCGCGGAAGCTAAAGGAATAAGCTGAATCCAGGCAGGAGTGAAAGAACTTTAATGATGAAGTGTCTGGCGTAGTGCATATGCCTGGAGAGAAAATAATTCACAAATTGACTGTGAGTGCTTGACTACCTGGATGGGTTGGCCCGCATTAGTGCCTTTCCGTCCTCTGCTAGGAGTTTGGAGGAGCCGAGCCGTTCCCAATTTGCCAGGGTGCCCCTTCGTGTCAGATGCAGAGTACGTTCAGAAGTGTGGAACAGAGTGGCAAGCCAACTTGAAAGAAAAGAAGCCTCTGTCATCCTCAGCCCTGTTTCTCTTACACAGTTGGCTAACCCTGCGTGTGCCTCTGGGTCATGTCATCTGCCTGTAAATGAGAGGCCAGGGTAATTACAGGAAGCCTTGGAAGACACTAATAGATGTCACGAGTCCATGTGTGTTTTTTAAATCTAATTTGGAAATAAAGACGATAAAGGGAGTCTGATACGGGAACTTAAATGTGACCTGACCTTGGATGTGGCGTCGCTGGGCCTCACGCTATCATTGCCTTTATTTTGGTTGCCTTCAAAAGACGGTCCTCAGCAGAGAACATTCGGCAGTTGGCGCGCCCAAGGTGCTTAATTGTGTTTCAAAGAATTCGGGGATATAAATGCAAGAGAGGAACTGCTTTTGCGTTCCCCCAGTGGACACATCCAAGAGCGTGAGAGCATTGTCCCAGAGCAGTTCCTGCTGAAAATAGCGGCTGCTTTAGAACGGGAGCCTCACGTCCTGACAGACTTTCTTCTCTACACGATGGAGGCTCTTTCAAGCCAGTCATTGCAACTGGTCACTGTCGGAGTCTGAAAGGCGAGGCCATAGTTAGCAGGGCTGCCAGCGAAGTTTGCAAATGTAAATTCAGAGGGGCAGTGACCGGGGACGGGCAAGTGAAACAGCCGTAACGAGGGCCGTGCGCGCGTGCGCACACGCACGCACACGTGCCCTTCTTTTGAACCGGTTCCCTATAGATCACTTCTGTGCGGGTCTGCTCTGCCGTTGCCTTGCATTTGTGGGGGTGTCTTGGGCATGAACAGGATTTCCGTGGTTGACTTCTGGAGGGGGAATTAAAATTGTTCTGAGAAGTGAATTTTACTGTGGTCTTCTGGTTTGACCATTTCTCAGCAAGTGGATTTATCATGAAATTTTCAGCGTATTTTTATCTTGTGTTGGTCTAATATTAGTGAACAGCCTATGTCAGAGTGAAAACTAAAGGAAATTGTGTTTTCTTTTCTACTTCTGTAATAACTGTTCTTCTCCTGTTCCTAACCAGGTGTGAGAGGTTCCTAACCTCTTCTCTGATAAGAACCGGAACTCTCTAATATTTATACACACATACCCCATATACACAATAAATTCTGAATCTCAGTGCAGACTGCATTAAGGCCTAGGATAACCCCCTGGAGTTTTATGAATCTAGCATCATCTTAACAGCATCCTCCTCTAGAGCTCCACACCCTGACCTCTAAGACTGTCACTGATTTTTATTTTTATTTTTTGCTCACAGAGCTACTGCTTGTCATCTTCCCATATAGCTCCAGGGAGTGGTTCCCATATTTCTTGACTTGAGAAGAAAAATTGCAGGTCTTATAATAATATTATAAAACCTATAATCTAGGTCTTATAATATTATATTTAGCCAGTTGTTAAAAAACATCCAACATTACTATACTGTTTCCATCACTTCATAAAAGAAAAGATGTAAAAGGGTAGGAAAGATGAACTACCAGACTAAGGAGAGTGCTTTAAATTGAAGAATTCTAGCTTTATGGAAAACTCTACATGTCCTTTTTTTGTGTTTTTGTTTTTGTCTTTTTATGATTTCACTGAGGACTAGGGAAAGTGTTGCTCTGGAATTTGGGACCATTTCTCAAAGGCACCTTTGATTTCAGTGCTCCAGAATTTGATAATACTCTTAGTCCCCACACATTTGTATCTCTACATTAAAAAAAAAAAAATTCACGTTCATTCTCAGTCTAGAAAGGATCTGATTAGATAAATATTTGTAGTCGGTATTGTCTTAATTCAAAAAGACCTTTATATGGTCTTACTCAAACATATTTAATCTATTTTGGATTTCATTTGACTGGCAGCATTTTAAAAAATATTGTTTCTACTTGCTGTTTTTCATGATGAAAGATTTTAGACATTCACAAAGATACAAAGAATACAATTTTTAAAAATCCATGTAATAATAGTGATATTTTTCAGTCTTGCTTATTTCTCTCATAATCTTTCTTTGGAAATAAGCCTTACTCTTCTGTAAAACTTATTATCTAAGGGTCATATGCTCCAAACATTTTGAAAATAAAATAATAAAAAGGAAATTAAAATTTTTCATAGCCTCATCACTCAGAAATAAATGTTTACATTTTGCTGTAAATTACTTACCCATCTTGTCTTTTTTACCCTCTCTTGTCTTTCTGGTTGACTTACGTCTTATAAATACAATGACTGTTCTCATTTTTTTTTTAACTTTTCATGCAGACAATCAAATTCTCCACCCCCCATCAGACGCCAACCCACCTGGAGCCGATCCTCTCTGGTATGTATAAAGTCTTCAATAATCAAGTGGTCTGACTGTTGAGGATGGAGTGTCCTTTTGTTGCTAATTTGAGAGGGGACATGCCTAGGGCATCATGACCAGGTGAGATCTGATGAGAACACAGAAAGAGCTTCAGTCTGCCAAGCAGGTGTGATGAACATCCCTGTCCCATTCATGTCCCATCATGTGGGACATCCGTGTGCCCATCCACGGCCATCACTTCTTGAAATGTGGCTCAAGGTTCACCCCTTAAGAGTAAGTCTCAAGGCCGATGAGACCATGTTTCTTCAGTGTGCAACCTATTGTGTGTGTTTTTGTCCACTTGCTCATCTTTGGTTTTATCACTCACTGTTCCTGGTTGTTACATACAGACATGTCTTCAGTTACAAGCTCCACGAATTCTTTAGTATTCACTGCCCATAGATAGATCTTAATAAACTAGATAGAAAATGCTTTCTGGGGAGCCTGGGTGGCTCAGTCGGTTAAGCATCCGACTCTTGATTTGGGCTCAGGTCATGATCTCAGGGTTGTGAGATCGAGCCCCACATCGGGTTCTGTGCTGGGTGTGGAACCTGCTTAAGATTCTTTCTCTCCCTCTCCGCCTTTCCCTCTCTTAAAAGAAAGAAAGAAAGAAAAGGAAACAAAAAGAAAGTGCTTTTTAAATGAACCCAAATTGAATGAGTTTACTGTTGATGGTCTCAGGTAGGGTATTTGGTAGAGAAGATTAATTGCACATCTTTTAATTTTAAGGTCAACAATATTGATCTACTGAATTGATCTACTTTTCTATCTAACACTAGTTTTTTTAAAAAACTCCTTCTGAATAAGGAAACACAACTCTGATTTCAGTCATATGTTCTGTCTTAGGCTGTGTTTTATTTTGAGGATGACTTAAGGATAATATCATAGAAAGATCCAGGAGAGTTGGCTTCCTTTAAAGTATCTACTTGTTTTAAGCCATAATTCTTATGTTTTAGGTTGTGATGTCTGACACAAAATCAAAATAAACATGTGACCTTTAAAATTTTTTAGTGAGCATTCGAGATGATAGAATAAAATTGAATTTTTCCTCATACATAATGTATACCCTATAGCACATCTTTAACTTGTCTTTTAAAAGGAAAGTTTTGAGGATTTTTTTTTTTTCTGGGAAATGCATAGACAATGAACTCTTAGAATTCTAGAGTTGCACCATTATGTCATCACATTCCTAAGTCCCCACATGAATATTATTAATCTTGCTATCATGCACAATATCTCACAAGTGGCCCTCACCTTGGAGATCTAGAGGGTCACTTTGGGCTTTTCCCTTGTGGCATTAATAGATTTGTTCACGGCACTGGCTTCTTTATGTTCCTCCTTTGTGAATGTTATTTTTATTTTTTCTTTAGAGTCCACATGTCGTCATTAGGGAGATAATTTTTCACTTATGTCCATGAAACACCATGAGGACAAAGTATTGTAATGCTGTCTTGTGATTGGATCTCATCTTATCTAGAGAAGATAAAGAGGCTTTAGACAGTCTTCAGGAAGCCAAATTCAAGGCTTCCCTCTTTCCTATACCCTTTAGGCTTAAACCATTTCACCAGGAGTTCCCTGGGATGAGTGGATGAGTGACGTGGTCTCTTTTTGGCTTCCTTGCTGATAACCAGGATTGCTTTTTTTTTTTTTTCCTTGCCCTTCTGCTGCCTATGTTTTGGCATCTCACTTGTTTCTGTATTAGCAGGTCTGGAAAGAAAGAGAATAATATGCATTATATATATGTAATATATATATATAAGAAATATGGAATAAATAATATCCTGAAATGGTATTTGGAGGATTCACTATTTTGTGTTTCGCTGTACACTTATGCAAGTTCATAAACAGTCACTTACTTATTGGATTTTTTTTTTTTAAATAAGCGAGAGAAGGCAGCGAGCCAACTGTGCTTTACCATGTGTTCCTGTTACCTCCTCTGAATCCCTCCCCGCTGTTTTTGTTTTGTTTGTTTGTTTGTTTGTTTCAAGCCTCAAAACTGGCTGTCCCACTCTGGAAAAACTGAGTTGAATTATGCATTACCATGAAGAGGAAAAATACTTTAAAATTGTGATGCAAAAACCAGCCAAAGGGAGATTTGGGAATATTTAGAAAAGCTGATACCTACACAGCACCTCTTCTTTGTTACCATGACCTAATTTCTTAGATAAATTTCAGTTCTTTATTTCTTCTGTCTTGACTCTTTTTAATGTTTGGGTCTCTTGTCTTCATCACCTTCTTTATTTGCACTTTTGATGCTTAAGCATTATTTGGGCAGAGGAAATGGGAGATGAGTTACCCACCCAGCTTCCGATTCTGGAGAGTGCTCTTCTTTCACTGAGGGCTTCTGAGAAAGTGTGACCCCTGCTGGCTTTGGGTTTTTTGGCTTGATCTCAACTTCTTTCCTAGAGCCGTAACATTTAAACCAGTATCCATAAGGCTAATTTTAAAATAATCAAATAGAAATATAAGATATCCTGTTTGGTGGTTTACAAGCTTAAAGTTTTTTTAAAAGTTTTTTTTTTTTTTTTTTTTAGTATCAAAGCTTTTTCTTCAAGTTCTCACCTGGAACCCCAATATATAAATAAAAGGGATATTGTTTGTGATGGGGGTGGGGTGGGGGAAGAGGCCTGATTTGATTGACAAGAAGCTGTGACCTACTCAGGTTCAGTGTCTTGTTTTAGATCATCATTAGCAACTAATCATATTTCTTTATTTGGCTTACCAAATATTGAACCTGTCTAAGCATTTTTTTTCCCCTTGGAGTTTACCCTTGCCTACAGCAGGAAGTCAATCAGATTGAGGCTTAAATGCCATCTTTAAGAATCTCTTGGAAAAGATTCTTCACTGAAGGGGGGGCAGGGAGATGGTTGAACTGAATTCCTTGCAACACCTTCCCACATTGGGTTCTACAATGGGAAGTCCATAGGTGGTCTTGAGAACTACACACTTATTGTTGTGGATCACCTTTCAGATTTTTACATGAGTTTGCAAGTGGACCCAGCTCAACACTCCCCCTGTCCCTATTGGAGATTGATGTGGTGTTGTGAACGAGGGTCATAGGTACAGCCAACTTTGAATAGAATGAATGAGAGTTCCCCCATAGTCTCACTATATCTTTTTTTTTTTTTTAAGATTTTATTTATTTATTTGATAGAGAGAGACACAGTGAGAGAGGGAACACAAGCAGGGGGAGTGGGAGAGGGAGAAGCAGGCTTCCCGCAGAGCAGGGAGCCCAATGCGGGGCTCGATCCCAGGACCCTGGGATCATGACCTGAGCTGAAGGCAGATGCTTAATGACTGAGCCACCCAGGTGCCCCAGTCTCACTATTTCTTAGGTAGAAGAGAATAATATCCATGTTCTGAGTTATTCCTGAAAAAAGGCATTGGGAGTTTTGCAAGTGTATCAGGAAATAGAAGATATGTTCATTGTAGCCTCTTTATCTCTCCCACCTTGAACCAGCCTCCCTGTTCCTCCCTTTCCTGTTTCTCCAGTCCTAAACTTAGTGAGGAGATGGGGGTACAGATGAGCGAAAGAGGGATGGGTCAAGGGCGGACAGGCAGGTGCTTCCCTGCAGGTGTGGGTGAGTGATGGGCGGGTTCCCTGCGAGGGAGTGTCCGCCGCCCCTTGTGCCGTGGCCTTCCCACCTTTGTTGTGTTCTCTCTTTCAGCCCCGACAGCAGCCATACATCTTGCCTCCCATGCACGTCCAGTGTGGGGAACACTACTCGGAAACGCATACTTCACAAGGTAACGGGCTTGCCATTTTCCCTTCTTCAGACGAAAAGTTGAGGACCTGTGAGCAGTAAAGATGATATTTTTTTTTTTTAGATGACAGTCATACTTTTGTTTTGACTTTGTCATTGTCTGAATGACAAGAGGCAGCAGCTTCGATTTATGAAAGGCATAGCATGTCATTGGCCCCCAAGAGGAAAATTTTTCCAGAATTGGCTGCCAAGGGAGTTGGGAGAAGGCAGGGGGCAAGTTCCTTTTCCTCCTGCCTCTGGTAAGTGGGCTTTGAGAAGAGAGAGGGACAGTAAGCCCAATGGAACTGCCCCTGTCGGAAAGCTTGGAACAGTCAACTGGGCTCTCATGGGGACAGAGAATACAGGCGTCCAGAATACTTAAAAGAAAGGCACAAATCCTCTCAACTCCTCTTTTTACATTATTGCTTGCCAGTTGTCTGTGCACTTGTTCTTGCCTCTGACTACATCTGTTTTCTTCCTCTTTTTCTCCACCAAACACCACCATGCAAGATGTGTGAGAAAAATTCATTCCAATAATAATGATTATAATAATCACAATTAACGTTTATAGGGCAATTCCTCTCCCTAAGCAGTGTGCTAAGCCCTTGCAACGTATTATTTCATTTAATCCTCGAACCCACGCAATAGGTACCATTATTCCATTTTGCAGATACAGAAAGTGGGACACAGAAGGAGTGTTGGAGGAACTTGGAGAGGAAAACTGGTGTCAAGAGCTAGGGCTCTTCGTCATTACACTAAACTGCATTGCAAAAAAGGAATGATATTAAACTTGGATGTTGACAATCTGTTAAATGGATAATTAGTTTCTGTGTTACTGTATGCCGCCTATTTTGAATCTCTCTGTGCTATCAGTGTGAGTATGGAAACTTAGATAATCAAGACTATTTAATAAAACACTACTTTTTATAAGCAGACTAGCAGAGTTGCCCTGCTTCTGTGGGAAAGCATGAAACCCCACTAGAGGTAGAGAAGGGGGACACCTTTGTCTCTGTGTTTTGCTGGTTTTTCTTACCCAGCTTATCTCATCTGGTTTGGGACCATACTCCTCTTCAGGCAGCTGAGTGTTTTCAGTCACCTTTTCTGGTTGTTGGGGGTGTTTTGTTTTGTTTGCCTTTCTGCCTTGTCTTCCTCTACTTTGCTCATGCTTAAATCCATAGTGTGAAAATGAATGTACTTCGCCTGCCAAAAAGTGTCTCAGCAAGAGGTTGCCTCTGTGTGTGTGTGTGTGTGTGTGTGTGTGTGTGTGTGTACGTACGTACGTACATGGGTACGTACCTAGAATGGGCCTGACTTTAGAAATCTACTCTTTATCCCTTTAGATACCTCCTTAAGGTATTATTAATTTTAATGTGAATTGACCTCAGTGAGGAAACCAATTCTAGAGGAGAGTTTTAGGCAGTGGCTAAAAGAATCCCTGCTTCTGAATTTGCCTCCTCTGGTTGCTGATCAGAACAAACTAGCCATGCATGCTGACGTCCTGGCTGCGTCGCTTAATGTGTCTTAATGAATGCTCAGCCATCCCTCGGGTAAGGGGACCTTTTCCACTGCCGTCAAGAACATGAGCCTCAGGTACTCAGTAACGTCAAATCTGTTGCCCTGTTAAAGTTCTTGACTTCCTGGCCCCAATATCCAGTCCTCTGTTGCTGGACCCTGTGCAGGAAGACCAGTTTACCCCCCAGGAGGGCCATTGTTGGTGCCTGATTGCAGAGCTCATGGCAAAATCGAGAACTGAGCCAGGTGATGACTAATCCAAATGTGCCTAGTTTCCTTTGATTAGATTCCCTTTTTCTTGTTAGTATGCTTTAAAGTGTTCCTTCTGTATGTTGGCATCCCACCCAAGAGTTCTTCGTTTTTCCATGGAATATGTGGGGGGGGAGACCACAGGATTTCACTTCTAATGACTTGTAAAAATCACGCCCCTGAGTGTGAGGACGAAGGTAGTTGAGGCAGGATGATGGGGAGGCTCACGTGCCTTCGTTTGCCTTCTGTAGACAGCATTGTCCCCGGGAATGAAGAAGCCTTATACCGCAACTCTCACAACAGCCTGGACCTAAACTATCTAAACGGCGCCGTCACCAATGGCAGTGTGTGCAGTGCTCACAGCATCAACTCCCTCAGCTGCTCCCAGACGTTCATCCAGGCCTCTCCCGTGTCCTCCAACCTCAGTATCCCGGGCAGCGACATCATGCGGGCGGACTACATCCCTAGCCACCGCCACAGCGCCATCATCGTGCCGTCCTACCGGCCGACGCCCGACTATGAGACAGTCATGCGGCAGATGAAGAGGGGGGTCATGCACGCGGACAGCCAGAGCCAGTCTCTGCGAAACCTCAACATCATCAACACGCATGCCTACAACCAGCCAGAGGATCTGGTGTACAGCCAGCCCGAGATGCGGGAGAGGCACCCCTACACAGTCCCCTATGGGCCACAGGGCGGCTACGGTAACAAACTCGTCAGTCCGTCTGACCAGATAAACCCAAAGAACAACATGGTGCCCAGCAAGCCGGGGGCAAGTGCCATCTCCCACACGGTGAGCACGCCGGAGCTGGCCAACATGCAGCTGCAAGGCACCCAGAACTACAGCACGGCCCATATGCTCAAAAACTATCTCTTCAGGCCGCCGCCCCCCTACCCGCGGCCGCGCCCTGCCACCAGCACCCCGGACCTCGCCACCCACCGGCACAGGTACGTCAGCGGCAGTAGCCCTGACCTGGTGACCCGCAAAGTGCAGCTCTCCGTGAAGACCTTCCAAGAGGACAGCGCCCCGGTGGTGCACCAGTCTCTCCAGGAGGTGAGCGAGCCCCTCACGGCCACCAAGCACCACGGCACGGTGAATAAGCGCCACAGTCTGGAGGTGATGAGCAGCATGGTGCGGGGCATGGAAGCCATGACCTTGAAGTCGCTCAACATCCCCATGGCTCGCCGAAACACCCTCCGGGAGCAGGGGTCCCCCGAGGAGGTTCCGGGGAGCCACGAGGCTCACCAGCTTCCCCATTACCACCACAAGAAGACTTTCTCGGATGCCACCATGCTGATCCACAGCAGTGAGAGCGAGGAGGAGGAGGAGGAGGAGGCCCCGGGATCGGTGCCCCAGATCCCCGTGCTCCGGGAGAAGATGGGGTACAGTGCTCAGCTACAGGCAGCCTTGGCCCGGATCCCAAACAAACCCCCACCCGAGTACCCTGGCCCAAGGAAAAGTGTTAGCAATGGGGCGCTGAGGCAAGACCAGGTCAGCCTGCCTCCTGCCATGGCCAGGGCCAGGGTCCTGAGACACGGGCCGGCCAAGGCCATCAGCGTCTCCCGAGCTGACCAGCTGGCCGTGGCTGGGCCTTCCCTCGGTCCGTCCATCTCTGAACCCGACCTGACGAGCGTGAAGGAGCGGGTCAAAAAAGAGCCTGTGAAGGAGAGACCCGTGTCCGAGATGTTCTCCCTGGAAGACAGCATTGTAGAGAGAGAGATGGCCCTCAGGGTAAGTGTCTTGCTCTCCCAGGGCGGAGTCTGCCCCCCCCCCCCCCCCCGCAGCCTCCTCTGCTCCTTTGCCATGACTCAGAGCATAAAAGCACCCGGATGCTGGGCACTGGAGAAGGTGCGGGGCTTATCCAGGGCATGTGTTGGGGAGTTGGAGAATCAGTGGGCATTTCATCAGGCACTATCTTCTTTCACAAAACTTTGTGTTTTACTCTTTCAGCTAAATTTTCCGTGTTCATTCAGGGCTTCTAATTGGTGTACTTGGCACCCAGCGCCGTCATGGAGTCAGCATGCTGCAGGCTGGTTTTCGGGACGGAGTCCAGGCCAGCATCATGCTCTTTATTCAGGGTCACTTACGCTGTTGTGTGAGCTGCTAGGAGCTCTCCTTCCTACGTCTCTTGTTGGTTCTTCCAGGGGAAAGCATTTTTCCCCGATTATAGTGTAAGAGAGCAGCATCCCTTCAGAGCATAGCTTTGTGTGGAGATCTCTGTGTCAGGATGGCTCACCAGCATTGACTGGACCATGATGTGTCCAGCCTTATCAGATTTTCTTTCAACAGATGTTTAACACAAACCACGAACACTGCAGTAAACTCGCAAGTTCACCATTGAGCTTCAGTTCCCCATTAAGCTCATTCTATCAGAATTCACACACGTGCGTGTGAATACATGCATGTATCCACACACACTGACAACATTTGAAGATGCCTGATACTAGACATAAGTAACTGTCATTCAGCTGTGTACCAGCTGGGGACCAGGTCTGTTGCCACAGCAGGAGTGTGTAGGTAACAGGTGCACACACAGACCAACAAAGTGAATTATCTCCTAATGAGGAAATTGATAGATTGTAGTTGCTACTTTAAAATTTTATTTATTCATTGTATTTTAGAGAGAGAGAGAGCGGGGGGAGGGGCCGAGGGAGAGGGAGAGAATCTCAAGGGGACTTCGAGCTGAGTGTGATCCCACGACCCTGAGATCATGACCTGAGCTGAAACCAAGAGTCAGACGGTTCACTGACTGAGCCCCCCAGGTGCCCCTGTTGTTGCTACTTTAAAAAAAAAACAACAAACTTCAGATTACCATTGCTGCTTGTTCTGGAAATTTTCACTCCCTTAAAAAGTGAAAAATCATTTCATTACAACTAAGCAGACCCTCCTTGACTTCTCCTCTGCAGGTACCACATCTCTACGGTAAGGTAGCTGGCGCTTAGGAACTCCAGAGTGGCTGCCAAGTTAAAATTTGCTTCGAGGGGGTTCTTAGACTCCCTTCCTTTATAAGTCTCCCTGCACCCCAGTGGGTAATCAAGCTGAGAGAACAGTTAAAGGCCAAAGTTTTAAGGAAGCCACATTTTGGGGTCCAGGGATCTAATCTGTAGCAACATTACTTTATTTTTTAATTTTTTTTAAAGATTTTATTTATTTGACAGAGACACAGCGAGAGGGAATACAAGCAGGGGGAGTGGGAGAGGGAGAAGCAGGCTTCCCGCTGAGCAGGGAGCCCAACACACGGGGCTCGATCCCAGGACCCCGGGATCATGACCTGAGCCGAAGGCAGACGCTTAACGACTGAGCCACCCAGGTGCCCCTGGAGCAACATTATTACTTTAGACAAATTTTCAGAACATTCCCAGCAGCTCCAATTTGGCCCTGAGTAGAGTAGCGCTAAGAATTTGGTACAGGCATAACTTTTTCCACTTTTTGCAAACCTAGAGGGAAATTGTGAAAGATGTGCTTGTGCCTCTGGCCAATAAAACCATTTGGCTGGGGGATGGAATGAAACACGGGGGTGGCGCCATGGGGGAGAGCTTTCCCAGCTTGGAAAAAGTCATGCATTGGTAGAAATGGATTTTCAGCACGTCTCGGCCCCAGGGGCTCCTTTACCACAACTCAAGAACCTGTCAGTTCGAGCGTTCGGCTCTGCTGTTGCCCCTGCTGATTTGATGTTTATTGACACCTACATGGTCCCGTAGCTTCATGGTGGTCATCTTCATCCTCTCCTCTTGTTACCTGTATTCATCAAAACCCTGGATCCAAACCCGTGGTTCTGACTCCCTACACAGAGCTTCATGCATCATCACAGAGAAGCAAGGGAGTGTCCACTGTTTTTCCTGCGTGCTCTCCCACCCCATCCATATGGATAATAGCAAATAACTGATTTCACCCCTTAATTGTAGCTCAGGAACATCATTACCCCATCCCTACTTCATTTTCCCATTGACTCTTTTTTTCCCCCCCAAATTATATATACTCAGGAGCTCAGGGACTGCTGCCCTTGGCTGGTGTCTTGACCTTAGAGAAGGACTAGGAGGTTCTTCAGTGAGCCACTGTGCCAGTGAGTGGCTCTGAAGGTTGGGATGGTTCTCCATCTGTTCTTTTTTATCAAGAAACTCCCTCCCCCCCCCACCCCCGTGCCCTTCCCACATCTCAGATGCTCTTCTGCCCTCCCCACCATGGGCAGCTTGTGCCTGGCTTGTTAGGAATGGGTAAGAATGGAGAAAGCTGTCCAGGCTTCTCTAGGATAAGAAAACAGAAAATTTAGCCAAAGGGGAACTGGAGGGGGACAGGTATGGTGAGAATGTCCCCTGTGGGCAACTCTCCATAATTTTGGAGCCACTTGTCTCATTGATGGATGATTCAGGCCCGCCGTTGTGGTAGGGTCCTCCTTCCGGCTTCTGCTGCCGTGAGCACATTTCACTGTTTGTAGCCCCTGAACCGCAAATTGGGTGCCAGGAACAGAAAAGGCCAAATCAGATTTTTGAGTTACTTATTTTTTATCTCTGGTAACAAGCTGATAGGATAGGTGAGAAGGAACTAAGAGAAGTCGTTTATCGTGGGGTTTCGGTTTTCACTAGGTAACTAGTAATCCTTTCCTGAGAAAGACATGTTAGTTACTTTTTGCCTTAGGCCTCGTTAGTGTCACCTTACAGTACAGATGGGAAGGAAGCAGAAGGACTGTTTGGAGGACCTTAGGGACTTTTTTTTCCCCAAAATGATTGCTTTTCTCAGAATTTTGCAAAGGAAGTGAAGTGTTCCCATTTAAAAGAGGTGACGGGGAAAAAATTATTTCTCACAGACACAAACTAATAAGCAGACGAACAAAAGCCCAAAATTGAAATCTGGAATCTTCAAAATCTTCCTGGGATTGAGAGGCCAGGGCCATTCTTTTGGCTGAAGGTGAATCCGCCTTTTCTCACTTTCCCACAGTTAGTCTTCCTCTGAGATGTTCCTTTAGTTTGTCTGCTGGGTCGGTCCTGTCACTGGATGAAGCATCTTATTGGCGGCCGTCACTCAGAAGGGCCAGGGCTCCGTTCTGACTAGGTGACATTGAGAGGCTGATGGGATGCATGTGGAACCGGTTCTAATGCCTGCCTGTCCCCCCACACTTGGAATAATCCACTAACCCTTTGTCCTCCACCAGCACCATGGCTCCATCACCACACCTCTTGGGGGAGTAACTTTTTAAATGATAGACTCAGGAAAAAAAAAAAAACCTTAAGCCTTGAAGAGAAACCAGGGATAAGATGACCCCTTCACCTGTGGCAGCCAAAGGAATCGACAGAACGGTTTCACTTCTGTTAGGATCAAAATCTTAAATGCTGTTTAACTCCTCTGCTCGTATGCTTTAGGAAGTTCTGCTATTCTTCTGCCTTCTAAGACAAAACTATTTTTGGGAAATGCTCTCACTGGCTAGCCTGAGTAAAAGGAGATTTCTTTTATAACTCAGTCCATTTAGGGGGCACAAGAAAGCACAGCAGTAGACATAACCAGAACCTTGACTGATCCAGTTTCAGAATGTTGGTGCAGGTGAGGATGGAGAGGAAATCAAAATGCCACAAACAGGGGCCACGCGTTGACCTCCAACCCTTTCCCAGAATGGGCTCCTTAGCCCCCAAATCCATATTCTCCCATAGCTGTGTCCCATTCAGTCCCACCCTGGTCATTGGGAGCCATGGTGCCCATTCCTTGGGGCCTTTTGGACACAGCAGGAGGGGTGATGCCTCATGGATCATGTTAGATGACCACAGACTTTGGTCTTGGCAAGTCTGCTAACCCACATCAGCCCTCGTACCGGGGATGTTATCCCAGGGACCAAAGCTTCAATATAGGATTGACATCCTCCATCTCAGCCCCTCAGAATGGAAACTTGGGAAGGTTGTTCTTTATGGCTTATGAATCTAGATTTCTTAACAATGCAGCCAACAATGTTTATAGATTTTTTTATCACTTAATCTGTATAAAAGGTCCATCACTGTGACTGGATTGGCTTGTTCATGACGCTTTTTCTCTTTCCCTTGTCCTGTCTTCCTTCAGCCCTTACCTTCTGGAAGTGTCTTGCTAGTACACAGTTTTTCTTTTTTTTTTCTTTTTTTCCTTTTTGAGTGAGCCCCACGACAGGGGGGTATTTGCATGGAGTCTTTGCTCTTACTTGTTTGTTTGTTAGTTCATTCATTCATCCATTTTTAGATAAAAGCTCAGGAGTCCCGGAGGAACTGGCTTCCACAGCACAGTGGGAATAATGGGAAGGCTGTGTTTGAATTTGCCCCACTAATGGTAGATTGTCTGCATTCCTTGGCTGGGGAGTTACAGATTTGGGGAGATTAAAACACATTCCAGCATTCTACCCGTATAATAAACAATGAGAACATGCCTTTTCTTGCCACAAGAATCTAGAGAAGCAGAAGATGGCAAGTCTGGAGGCGCAGAAGCGGCCGCTCATGTTGGCAGCATTGAATGGACTCTCGGTTGCCCGGGTCTCAGGGCGGGAAGAGAGTCGAGCTGATGCCACCCGAGTTCCCATGGACGAGAGGGTAAGCGCTGGGCTTGTCAAATGTGTGATTCATGCTCTGTGGTCTTGGGATTCCAGAGCTCTCTCCTTGCCCAAACATGCCAGCACTAAGGTTTGTTTGATGAATTAATTCTCCAATTTGAGATTAGCAAGACCCGGTGTGTTGCATTGTATTAAATTGATTCTTTCCAGCATCTCAAGTTTGTCGAGTCGGCATCGTGATGCCTGCATAACGGGACCAGCCCCTAACAGGCTGCGTGGCCTTGGTCCAGTCATTCCATTTCTTTGGGCCTGTTTCTGTTTTTGCAAAATGAAGATAAGCCATTGCTGTAGGTCTCAAACCTCTATGAATTTTGTGAACCCTTTCTTAGGGAGTGATTATCTTACCCAGACACTTAAAGGATTCTTTTAATAGACCATCCCCTTGTTTGGCTGTAAAGGTGGCTGATTTATCATTGTTAGGATAATGCATTGTGAGAACTTTGGTTTTGAAAAGCAGGAGGAAGATCCATGGTAGTGTTTTAGAGGTGAAGAAAGGTGTTCCTTTAGTTCCTGAAATTCCTGTCTGGTTAAGAAACACGTGTAAAAAAAAATTTTTTTTTTAAGACATTTATTTATTTGACAGAGAGAGACAGCGAGAGAGGGAACACAACCATGGGGAGGGGCAGGGGGAGAAGCAGGCTTCCCGCTAAGCAGGGAGCCCGATGCGGGGCTCGATCCCAGGACCCTGGGATCATGACCTGAGCCGAAGGCAGACGCTTAACGACTGAGCCACCCAGGCACCCCGAAACGTGTAAATTTAATAGAGTGCTAGTACCATTCCTGTTTTAGATTTCTGCCAGTATATATGAAGTATTAGAAAGGTTTTAAAGGCAGAAGGGACTTTAGAGGAATCCCCATTTAATCCAGTGAATACCATGTTTGTATAATTAGTTTGGCCATGGGAAAAATAAAAGACAGAATCTCATCCTCAGAACTAGGGAACTATGGACCAGTACCATCTTAAATTTAGCTCAAAAAAAAAAAAAAACCCCGCTCTGGAAGTGGAGAAAAGGATGATGTTTGGATAATTGAGATGAACATTCTTCTTATCACTAGGACTTTAAACAGAGGTGTTAATAACGAAAATAGTGATGCTGAATTTCAGTTCTTGCCTGGCCTTACTGACCAGTTCTGTTTAAAGCATGAGTGAGAAGGAAACTGGTTATTAGGCCAGAGAAACTAGCAATATGGTGAATAAGGAGACCAAAATAATCAAGCATTCATTGTATGTCCTGAAACTGCTTATTAACACGATCACTGCAGATATTTAAAGGAATCTGACTTGGAGTTTTTGGATAAGGTAATCCAGAGAGCTGAAGGTTAATTTCTGTTGCAGTTCAGAACCCTGAAGAAAAAGCTAGAAGAGGGAATGGTGTTCACAGAATACGAGCAGATTCCAAAGAAGAAGGCGAACGGCATTTTCAGCACGGCTGCTCTGCCCGAAAACGCCGAGCGAAGCCGCATCCGCGAAGTGGTCCCCTATGAGGAGAACAGAGTGGAGCTGATCCCGACCAAAGAGAATAACACAGGTTACATTAATGCCTCCCACATCAAGGTGAGAAGGGGAGTGTGTTGGGGAGGCTTGAGGAAGATCGCTGGGTTAGGGGCAAAAATGCAGGGAGAAAAAAAAATCGTAAGGCTCCGGCTGAGCATCTTGGCTTGTCCCCAGCCCCCGAGGGAGTGGTTTGAACTCCTGTGCGTCTCAGTCAGCTGGAAGGGCATGTCTGTCTCTGCAGAGAGAAGGAAGCCTCGCAGCCTCAGGGAAAACCTCAGGTCAGCTATTTCTGCAGCCTGCTCACCACAGAGGGTTTCACTTTTTCCTGAGTTATAACTCTCCCTGATGCTCACAGGGAAAAGCTGAGGGTTGTCCTTTTCAGTTTGTAATTAGCACATGATGGAGACTTTGGAAGTTGCAGGCATTGTATTTCTCCTGTCAATGAAGTTTTTAGGATGTTCAGGAGCAACAGAAACTTACCAGTTCTCCCTGGTACTTCTACCGGTTATGTGCTGTCCTGCTAAGGTCCCAAATTTGCATGTTTTTTAGAAGAGTGGATTCATTTAAACACAAGCCAGAAAGGTGTGGTTGATAGTGACTCTTGCAAGATTGACTGCATTATTCAGTGCATGAATATCGTTAAATTTTTTGTTGGTATTTCAGATACTTCAAATCTTCACATCTCAGTATTTCATCAACTTTAAAATTAGCGTAGCTCGACCCCAGCTAGAATTTAGAGTTCTGGATACATGTATATATGGTTAAATGCTTTCTAAATGGCTTACCTTCCTCAGTCTTCCTAGTAACAGAACATAGTTGCTTAGAATGTCACTGTAAATGCACTGACCTCCAAAGTGGGAGAATTTATTCATATACTAATATTACAGGAGGATGGTTTTAAATAATACACAGTTCACGTTAATAGTCCTTTATGATCATAACCTTATAAATCTGTTTCTGGCCTTGTTGGAGTTATTTCCTTTCTTCATTGGACTTTCCAACTGTAGCTGAATTTTTGGTAGCTTCCTTTGAGCTTCTAAAATACAGCCAGATGTCTGGTGCCTGTATCCATCATAATAGTTGCAGGACAGAATAGGAAAAGAATACTGTGGTTGGATGGAGGGGTTTTGTACACAGAGCATAGATAACTACATGTATATTTTTAAGTACCAGAAAGTACTGTCAAAAAATGTAAAGGAGTAACAATTGTGGATCATATTGGGTACTTTAGTTTAATTTTTGAGAGTGAAAACTAAAACTACAAAAAATGAACCTCAGGAAACTCTCACGTAAACTGACACTAGTCAGTTTCCTGGGCTTAATTTATATTATGAAATAATAACCAAAATAACAAACCAAACAAAGATAAAAATCACACAGCTGCTCCTTGATAGAATGTCTTTGGAATCTGACATACTATACTGTGCTATCTTCTTCTTTGGGCCAAATATCCTTCACCATTTTCCATCTGCTCTTGCCCATTGGGTATTGTTAACAGAAGCATCCCCTTTCTCTCTATTCTCCGAGGCTTACATTTCATCTTGTGGATCTGAGTTAGACATGGGTGCATTTAATAGACCCATAGAGCTTGCAAGAACTTGTCCTTGTGTTTTTGGAATAGAGTTGTATATCTTGCCAATGTTTTCTCCCTGGGTTCCAAGCAGCTATTAACACAGAGCAGAGATTGATTTGCTCCAGAGGTAGAATCATCACATCTGTGAAATCTACCTCAGTAGCATTGGTTGTTGTGTTTTTAATGCAGTTTTTAATGCCCTCCTGTCAATACTTGGAATTTGCTGAAAGGCCCCAGGCAGCCGCATACTCTGGAAGTATTTATGGTTCCTATATGTTGGGTGCCAGAGAGGCTAATGTCTAAAATCACAATTCCACAGATAAACGAAACTCCTGGCCAGCCAGCCAATATATGAATGTTATCTCCCACCAGTACTTGGAAAATGGATTTTGCTTGCCAGCTTTTGACCTAAACATGTCTTGTGTAATGAGACAATAACTGACATTGTTTTTGTTGGAATCCAGTTAGTATATAGTTTCATAAAATAAATGAGGGAAAAAAGTTTCAAACAATGATCACTTCATGCTCCAAGAACTATCCAGAGATTTGCACTGGTGGACGTCTAAGGAGGCCTGACTTTGCACAGGAATGGACAGGAACACAGAAAAAATGCACCCCCCCCAAAGGGCACAGTTCCACCCTGACGGCATGACCTTCAACACTTTGGGCACAACTTCCTCATGACTCTCTGTCACTGATACTTAATAGCTGCAGAATTAGCCTCCCAAGATCACCCTGAGCTGCACAGGGTAATGCTTTCATTATCCAAAATCATCTCATGACTCTGAAGTTTGTTTGGATATTGTGGTACTGCACAAGGGAGAAGTTAACAATCAAATACCATGTATTGTTGATTTAAATGCATTTGTGACACCTCCACTCTATATGGCACCACGGAGTAGCGGGAATGATGGAGGCTTACGACACAGTTCATAGCAGGTCATCGGTACAAAGACATCGGTTCCAAAGGGATGTTATCCCATGGAACACTTTTTTTTTTTTTTAATTGTTTAAAAGGATGCCGGAGAGTACTGTGCCTCAAACTGTGGATCCCAGTATAATAGTGGGGTGTGAAATCACTTTAGTAATCAGGACCAGTTTGGAATTGTATGTGTGTGTTTTAAATAGACTAGATAGAGAAGAGGGAAGAATAGAAACGATCAAAGTACATTGCACATAGTAAGCACAAGTATTGTTTCTGTAACAAATTCTGTTGGGTTATACACAGCCTTAGGGTCATGTAATGTGTGTATGTTTTTAACACTCACTGGTTTGTATATCATTGAAATTACAGACAAAAATTAGGTGTATTTTAATAGGCTTGAGTGGCAAAAAGTATTTTCGTGTGAGAATGTGTCACCAGGCTTTTTGATAATGGCACTAACCCATTTGGCCAAAAAAATATTATCCGGGGTTTTCAGGTAGAGACAGATGGACCCACAGTCAGCAGGTAATGCTGTCCTGGATTTGGGGTTCATTTACCCTTGCTTTCCTTGGTTTCCAGGTGGTGGTTGGTGGGGCAGAATGGCACTACATAGCTACTCAGGGGCCCCTGCCACACACATGTCACGACTTCTGGCAGATGGTGTGGGAGCAGGGAGCGAACGTGATCGCCATGGTCACTGCGGAAGAGGTAAGGGCACCGGGGGTCCAGCTGTCTGTTCCCGGGGGCGGGGGGGGGGGGCAGAGATCGGCTTTGCATCTGGTGACCTCGCTGCCTCATCCTGCTTCCTACAGCACCATTTCTCTGCAAATCCTTTTTCTCTCTGGCACCCATTTCTTTTCTCTTCTCCTACATAGACTTGTTTTATTTCCCAAAGATAATTTATTGTCGTATCCCATTTTCATCCAGCTCTTTAGCGCTTTTCCTTAGACTGCCATAAACTAAAATCAATCAAACAAATAAGAACCAAACTTCAGTTCAGCCAGCTCACTTTCGTGTGCCAAACAAAGCAATCATCTTTCCCCTGGAATTTGAGGGAGAACTTTGGGGCTGCTGTGGGAAAATCGGCACATGTTCCCCACCTCGGGCGTAGCCAGCCCCACACGCCTTCATGCTTATCAGCTGAAAAGAGACCAGAAACTGTTGTTCCTATAGAGGTCTCTCTATTCTTTGGGGAGAGGGGGGGAAAAAAATCTTTTTCTGTCTTTGCCAAGTCAAACATAGTTTTTCTGTTGTAACTAGAGAACTCTGCGTGGTGTTATAAAAACTGGCGCACAGCACTGGTCAACCTAGTGGTTTGCTCGGAGCTTGCCGCCTTTAAGGGAAGGAGTTTTGTGTTTCTTCTCTTGTCACATTCTCAATTTTTTTTTATTTTAACCCCTTCCTCCTCTTCCTTTCATGAAATTTTAACTTCTGTTTTGAAGTCTTTTAAGGGCCCAGCTTCATCTGTCTTTCACCAGTATCTATGCTAAGGCACACCCCCTTCCTACAAAGTTTTAACGGGTGGGGAGCAGTGGACACGTTTCCTTCACTGACCGTTCTGAGCAGTTGCTTTCCAGAACCGCCCCTTAAGAAGATGGTGGTGAAAGGCACTTCAAGCCCTTTAAAGCCAGTGGTGCTTCTCTCAGCTGACCCGTATGACCTTCCCATGAAGAGTAAATTCTCCATAAAATCTCTAGAATTGTTTTATCGTCTTATCAAATCTCATTCCTGGAAGGGATTCATTCAACTCAATGTAGTGTGTCATCTGTGCTGATCTCCCGGGCATGGTGGCCGACAAGATAGGCGTGATCCCTGTCCCCAGGGAGCTTCTGTCCTGGTGGGAGGGACCATACAAAGTGAACAAATAAAGGAAGCTCATTAGGAGTCACGGCCACCCACGAAGGAAGTGGAAGGGAGGATGGGATAGAGAGTGGTGGGGGTGCTGCTTTCAATCAGATGTACAGCCATGGGCCCTCCGAGGAGGTTGCAGTTGAGCTGAAAGGGTGACCAGAAGGCCAGCCTGACAGACACGAAGGCTGGTGATGTGTGTGGCCGCCAGAGGCTTAGAGTCTCTTGGAATTTGTCATCCACTTGGACACTCAGGAGTGATAGAAATTGAAGCTCAACCTACTTTCACAGGATTGGTCAGTAAAAGAGGCAGGTGTCTTTCAGACTTAAGACTGTTCAAGCAGGTGAGTCACGGCAGGAGCGTTTGTGTCCCCCGGGGGGGTGTGGCCCTGTAAGTGGGGGGGGCCATCCGAGCTCCTCCCACGGCTCTGCCCACTGCTCAGCCCTCCTCTGCCTCCTCCCACTTCCCGCTCTGGGGTTCCTTCCAAGCCACTGTCCGATCCACCCCCCACTCCAGTGACATAACTGTGCAAACCTTACAGATAGACCCCATTTTGTTCCTGCTTCTGGCCCCTCTCCACTAGCTCTTCTGCAACTGCAGCTCGGTTGTCAGTCTTCTGAGTATTTCCTTGCTGTAACTACCCTTGTGAAGCTTATTAGCTCTTAGCGGCAATGCATGGGATCTCCCCTCTGATGGAGACTGCACAGTGCCCTGAATTCGTGACCTAGAAGCTACTCGCATTTCCTCTGTCCTCAGATTTTAAGATGAAGAGGATAAGAGCTTCCCCTGACTTATTTCCAGTTTTGCTTTTGTGTGTGATTCAGGAAGGCGGAAGAACCAAGAGCCACCGATACTGGCCCAAACTGGGTTCCAAGCACAGCTCGGCCACCTACGGCAAGTTCAAGGTCACCACAAAGTTCCGAACAGATTCCGGTTGCTATGCAACCACAGGCTTGAAAGTCAAGCACCTTTTGTCTGGGCAGGAAAGGACGGTGTGGCATTTGCAGTATACGGACTGGCCAGATCACGGCTGCCCAGAGGACGTCCAGGGATTTTTATGTAAGTTTTTTGTTTGCAGGCAGAATTTTACCAGCTGCCTCCATGGTCTGATCAGTTGGAAGTGACATGGAAAGAGAAGATGTTTTCTCATAAGTGGCAAAAATATTATGTCATTGAAGTATATGTCCCTCCATATGGTATGAACAGAGAAGAATACATGTCATTTATCATAGTCTCCTTACCTTTTACCCAAATAAGCTGAAACTGTGGTAAACTAGTTCATTCTATCTTGATGTAGGCTTTTGGGTATTCAATAAATGGCTACTCTGACAGATGTTACATGTCTGAGCCTTGGAAACATTATGTTAAGTAGAAGAAACCAGACACAAGAGGACAAACATTGTATGATTCCATTTTAATGAAGTACCCAGAATTGAAAACTTCACAGAGGTAGAAAGGATGTAGTAGAGGTTACCAGGAACCAGGGGAAAGGGGGAGTAGAGAATAGAAAGTTATTGTTTGATGGGTACAAAGTTTCTGTTTGGGGCAATGGAAAAATTCTAGAAATGGATCCCGGTGATAGTTACACAACCCTATAAAAAACACTTATTTTTTATTTTTCATGGGGGTTTGTGTCTCATAAGCCCTGCATTTCCCTTCCGTATAGCAGAAATCTCAATGAGTACTTTCTGGTTACCTCTGATTAAGATACGGGGAATTATTGAAATCAGCTTGTTTTTGAAACCATCATTTTTGAATTCATCAATGTATTTCTGAGAGAGTATGGTTTCCTTAGAAGCTCATTGACCTAGAATATATGCAATACTCTGTTTGAAAAGCCAGAAGTTGAGTGTGTGCCCACTGCATTGCAGGCTGTGGACCAGGCTCTCAGAACGCAGGGAAGAGACCGTCTCTGTTTTGAAGGCACTCCCGGGCTCATGAGAAAGGCAGGCCAGTGAGGACAGTCCGGGGGCTGAGATCTGACACTGCCGCCATCTGCTTTTTGGAAATGGCTACAGTGCTCCCCCTTCCTTTCCCACAGTCTGGCCTAATTGTCCTGCAATTGTGGGGACACCCCACTCCTGCCCCTCCCAGTGAGGCCTCGGCTCTTGGCAGATTTCTTACCGAGGTGTTGACGACTGTCCAGCTGAGAGCAGACAACAGTGGGAACATCACCTGGAGGTTGGATCACGCCAAACCCTTGATTTTAGTTTGATATTTACTTAGAATTGGGGTATGCGCAGAGGAGAAGGGAGAGAGAGAGAGAATACGTTTCCAAGAACCTACCAGTACCATTTCAGCAAGTTCCAGCGGGAAGCTTCTGACGTATATGTGTTCACTGACGCGAGGACTTCATTTCCCACTGGGGCAATGATGATGGGACTTGAGGGGCGGTCACTGACAGAGACCAGGAGAGGGATGGGAATCAGAGGACCTAGAGCACGGTCTAGAGAGGGCTAGTGCCTCACCCGAGGTCAGTTACCTGTAGCTCCAAATATTCCTAAGGAGGGCGGGGACCTTTGTAGAACTTTCTTTCCTCTAACAGTGCTCTTTTTAATTTTTTTTTTTTTCTGGTAATCTTTTGCTAATTGATTTACTAGAATTATCTCCAAGATGCAGAAAATGGAAACAATAAAAGTAGATCAGTTTGATGATTGGCGAACAGCTCTGATAGAAGATTGAGTCTATAAGGTGATAAAAATTATAGTCCGATCTTCTCAATCAGAACCAATTTAAGGAAGGCCCATCTAAATTACTGAAAAACAGAGACTATTTTTTAAAAGATTTATTTATTTTTTATTTTAGAGGGAGAGAGAGTGGGGTGGGGGCGGATGGGTAGGGAGGGGCAGAGGAAGAGTGGGAGAGAGAATCTCAAGCAGACTCCCTGCTGAGCGCGGAGCCCCACACGGGGCTCAGTCTCACGACCCTGAGATCATGACCTGAGCCAAAAACCAAGAGTCAGATGCGTAACGGACTGAGCCACCCAGGCGCTGCCATAGAGAGTATTTTTAAACAATGTAAATTTAAGTGTGCTGGGGGGTGGGGGTCTTCGAAATGTTGGCTCCTCCAGGTTTTTAGGAATTTAAAAAGATTTTTGCCTGTGTTTAAATTAGATTCCCTGCAGGCAGGGGACTTAGGGCACATTGTCTTCCAGCCTGGAGAAGTCTTCACTGAGTTACAGCTTAAGGAACTTTATTAACGTGACTGCTAGAGAGAGCATCCATTTTAATCCAGTTTTTCTGTGTTTTATGAAATTCCACGTGGTGGTAGCATCTGCTTTATGGCAATACTCCTTTTACTTCTCTTCTTAAATTTAGCACAAGAAAAGGCTCTCTTTTGTGTGTGAACGTTGCCTTTTTTGTCAGACAGAGCGTGCACGGTCACCAAATTTCTCTCCTCTTTTACAGAAAAATTGTGAGGAGAATTCCATGCATGGTATTCAGCTCATGTTGGTCCCGGATAGTAACTACTCTGTCTGGTCATCTCAGATTGCCTTCCCTCTGTTTGGTTTTGTTCTAGCTCATTTTACATTACTGGTGGTGATGACGATGGTGGTAATAGTTTATTTTGGTAAACTACTTCAGATGACTTTTTAATTGCATTAATGTTATAAAGGCAAATAGGAGTTCGTGTTAACTGTATGTAAACAGATGCTTCTAAGTTACTAGACAGGTTTGAACTCACTTTTTTTTCTCTCCAACAATTTGAGCGCTTCCCCAGTCTTGTTTGCAATGCTGCATCGGGATGAGATTTTCTGAGTATTAAGAATCTTTAAATCCGTTTCTCCCCTGAGCTAGCTACTATAAAATCTCTATTACTAATTGACTTTTTCCGGTTCTTGGACTGTTTGAGGATTACATTTTATAGACTTTTCCTTTTTCTCATGCCCATGAACAAGAAAAATCATTAAGGCTTGTACTGCTGTAATTTTTCACTCATGCCCAATTGGAATAGTGAGCAGACCCCTGCGCAGCCCTGCCGAGCCAGGCAGATGTCAGGAGGGACGTGGGAGGTGACAGGACCCCTCCAGTCCACACACACATTGCCTCCAGAAAGGGGAGGGCTCAACTTGAGCTGCTGACATGACCCCATGGAATCTAAGCTGAAAAGCAGGAACCACCCCCCCAAGCCTATTTTAAAACCTAAAAACGAAGTCAAGCCTCAGTTGACATTCACTCATTCAGTGAGGGGAAGGAGGAAGGGGCAGATGGATGCTCTTCCCACCAGAAATTGGCTCTGACAGGCGGGCATTTCAAGGGGACCTAGCTGGTGTTCTGATCCCAGTCTGTTAATAGTAGGAATTGCTGTAAGTAATGTCGAGAATCATCTGCTTGGGGGACTTTGGGATTTGCAGAGGGAAAACAGAATTTAATTTTTAAAAAAGAACTATTTAATTTAAAGAACAAATTCTCCCATGGACTAATTGACTCCCAGCTGGTCCTTTCTGGATCCAGGACCGTACCGCGGGTACCAGCCAAATAATTAGGGTCTTGTAAGAACTGTAAATTATTGTCACTTAAAAAACAAAACAAAACAAGATTCACCCTCCGTTTCCCACCCCCCACCTTCTCGTACGCAAAGCCACGTAAGACTTTGGTGACGGGATTTGCGTTTTGTCTTGCAGCCTACTTGGAGGAGATCCAGTCGGTCCGGCGCCACACCAACAGCATGCTGGAAGGCCCCCGGAGCCTACACCCCCCGATCGTTGTCCACTGCAGCGCGGGTGTGGGGCGGACCGGCGTGGTCATTCTTTCTGAGCTGATGATCTACTGCCTGGAGCATAATGAAGTGAGTCATTCGCCACTTTCCTGAATACTCCACCTTGGGGACAAATCTACACCGCAGCCAGACCTTCCCCGGGGCCCTTTTCATTTCCAGGGCTTCATTTCCTGTCTTCTGACAAGAGTTTTCCAGATCCATGATTCCTAGTTGGCCTCTGACATTTACAGCCTTTCTTATCGTCCGCCTTTCTCTGCTCCATGTAGACACGCAGATAACACACGTGAGAAAGCGATGAAAGTGTGAGATAGGAAACACTGAGAAAGTCCGCTCTGCATCGCGTCTGCTTCCAGGAGGCTGGTGTTGTGTAGCCGGTCTGGTTTTATCGTGGATCGTCTTCCACGGTGGGTTATCTGGTCACAGGTCGTCTAGATGCGACTTGCGTTTCTGGGACGTGTTTTGGCTGAAATCCTATGTGAAAATGTGTATATGGGATCAGTGTCTTTCATTCTTCAGAGGGAGGTTTAATTTAAAGAGGGTCGTTTGCTCTCGTCTAGGCGGGCAGTGGGGTAGCACAGCAGGGTCGAGCCTCTGAGCGCACAGACATGGCCTGCCCGTGCCGGGGCTGGACACCTCGCTCTTCTCCCCACAGAGGGGACTGCGGCTGTGGCGCGTCCCCCTGCTGCTCGAGGCCAGGGAGTCGTATGGAGGGGCTTTGGATTTCATGGAGATGAGATCAAATCAAATCCGAGGCTAAAGAACCATTCTTCTGCCTTCTATTCACATGGGTCTTTGGGGGTTTTAAATGGCTGTCGCTTATTTTGTTGATGTAGTTGGGGTCTTCAGAACAGCCGTGTAGAGGAGCCGGGCACATGTCAGTCGTCCTGTTTTAGAGAAAAGGAAACTGAGGCCCAGAAACAATTTAGTGACTTGTCCAGTGCCACGTGGCTCTCAAGCAGTGGTGCTAAGGTGAGAAGTGCAGTCTTCTACCTCCTGGCCCCGAGTTCTTTCCTGCCTTCACTCTGCCCGCAGATGCCAAGTGCCATTCGTCCTTGTCCCGTTCCCAAATTATACAGGGGTGCCTGGGTGGCTCAGTCGGTTAGGCGTCTGCCTTCAGCTCAGGTCATGATCCCAGGGTCCTGGGATCGAGCCCCACATCGGGCTCCATGCTCCGCAGGAAGCCTGCTTCTCCCTCTCTCACTCCCACTGCTTGTGTTCCCTCTCTCACTGTGTCTGTCTCTGTCAAATAAATAAATAAAAATCTTTATAAATAAATAAATAAATAAATAAATAAATAAATAAAAACAGACAGACATTCTGTTGATGAGCAAAATGCCCATCGCAGAATCAGCTGAGACTACCTAACATGAATTTTGTCATCTTCTGTGAGTTTTTATCCTTTTGTCTCACATCATGAGATTTCTTGTTTGTTTGCTCCCCTGTCACTTCTAGAAGTCTCTAGGAGGGTCTAGTAGACTGAACAGCTTGCCATTGAGTCCCAAATCAACTCAGTGCTGGGGAGATGGAGAGAGATGAAGTGGAATCAGGGTATATATGGCCTGAGTATATCCAAGCTCCACTGGAGACCCCAGTGGCCTCCAGAGGAGGAGGAAGGGCCTCATCGTCATCCCCTCCCCACTTGGCCGTCTTACCACCCCCTTGTGTCACTGTCTTCCCCACAGTCCCCTTCTGTCTGTCTTGTCTGACATGAAAGATGGTTCTGTTCTGAGCTCTTTGGAGACCCATCAGAAGCTGAGCCTCAGTAATGTGATGACATGAAGGCTCATTGACCACCAGATGTTATTGGCCCAGTAGAACATAAACAGCACATGTCCAAGCCAGTGTGGTGCTGAGTGAGGGATTCGGCCATTAGGGCCTCGCATGGACTTGGTGAGGGCTCAGGGTGATTAAATTCTCTACAGTGTGTCCAAACATAGTGGATTTCCTCAATGCCCAGTTGCATGCCAGAACATTCTTTGCTGGAACATGGTCAGTCCAAAAAGGACTTCTGTTCCCATTGATATTCAAAGATAGCAAGATGACTCATATTGTTCACTTCCCTTCCCCTAGCACAAATATAGCCAGCCTTATCTGTCCCATTTCCCATCACTGCTATTGGTAGATGGTTAGGGGAAAAAAAAGTTCTCTACTTTGTTCTGCTTCAGGCCTGGCTAGTAAGAGTGAAACCCTTATTTCAAGAGAAGAGTGGAACATGTTTACCTTTTTTGTTTGTTTTTTAAGCGAAGATTTTGGCAAATAAATATGAAATTGTATGTCCTGTTTTTCTCTTCTCTCAACTTCCCTGCCTTCTTTCCATGGCTTCTGGATTTAGCATACTTTATATTGTAGTCTGTAATCCATACAGTTTTAGTTTTGTCAGTGAAATGCATTTTCTTTTTCCTGAACTAAAGATGCTTGCAGTGAGCTCAGGTAGCTGTGAGGTGGGGAGGGGGGGAGCTCTCCCAGGCTGCTCTGCCAAGCCTCTTGGTGGCCCACCACTTTGGGTCCCGGAAGGTTAGCTTGACATTTTAATGCCTATACCTTTTTTCTAGAAAGCATTAGTTTTATGGTTTGCGATACTCTCCCTTGCCCCCCTGGATTGAGCGCTCTGTCCTAGATTAGTTCCTAATAAAAGGTTAGGTTCTCACTAGCCAAATAATGAGATGTCTTATCTTGCTGCTTTTCTGAGTAAGTTATCCCTTCTTCATGGAATAGAGAGGAGAAAATGCCTTCTAGACAACACTGAGCCAACACCAACCGCTGCATGATTCCTTGGGGTTAGGGACAGTGGACGGCAGAGACTCTGGGAATGAATCTTCAAGGCAACTAGGACTCTCATTGATGACCAGGGGAACTTTCTCTGTCGTGTTTCTAACCTGCCCCTTATCAGATAACATACCCTCTTGAGGGCTGTGTCTTCCAGGCTATTGAGATGGTAATGATCACGATGGTGGGTGGAGCTGGAGGTGCGGGAGCTGGCAGACATAGCCGGGGTGGGTGTCCTGGTGGTGCAGGGGATGATGGTGAGGGAGGTGGCAGAGGGGAATGGGGTGATGACAGTGACAATGACAACATTACAGGAACAACCACCAACCTATACGAGTGTTTACCATGTGCCAACACCAATCTAGGAGCCTTACAACTCAAGTAGCCTTCACAGTAACCCTCTGAGAGAGGTCCCAGTGATGCCCGTGGGTGACAGATTCCGAGCCACAGGGTGATGAAGGGACGTGTCCGTCCCACAGCCAGGAAGTGTGAAGGCCGGGGTTTGGCAGATGAAGCCTGACCCGAGCTCGTGTGACCCAGCCTCGCCGTCAAAACCTTGGCTGGAACAGGGGAGCAGCAGCTTTAACCTGTCCTTGTATCTTCAGCGCCCAACTCAGCAATGCCCATCAGGCGGTGGGTTCTTATATAAGTTCACTGTTCGGTGCCTCTGGGTTGGACATCATGGTGTCCGTCACTCTGGAGGATCGTCTAGGCAAAACCCACTAGTTCGAAGCTTATGCTGTGGGCTGTATATTTGGACTAACAGTTTGAGGATTCACATGCCTTTTTCTCTTTCCTTATTCCTGGGGACTTGCCTCTGTCGCCTTTAAGTCCGTGCTGCGCATTATTTAACTGTTTTTGGAGAAGAGCAACTAAGAAGGCTGGCATGTGCTGTGTCATGGCTACACAAAGTTTGGAAGTAGCTGAAATGACTTGTAAAAGTAAAGTAAGAAAAGACCTACAGCTGAGTTTGTACTGTTCGGCCTCCAGTGGTTGCTCCGTCCTCCATAACTTCACGGGGGTGGTGTTGCCGGGGGGCGGGGGGGAGGGATGGGAGGGGCTCCCGGAGTAGGGGCAGTATGCCGAGGCCACGCTGGCTTTGCGGACTCTGTGATACTTCTGCCCTGGCTGGGCCAGGAGGATGGAAATGACTCGACGGAGCCTCTGGTCTGCTCGGACACCGATGAGCCGCCATATGAATTCCCTTCCATTGAAGCTGGTTCTGTATTCTCAAAGAATTGACACACAGGCGATCTCATTTAATAGTCCAGATATTTTTAGTGAAAGGTTTTTCACTCTAAATACGACTATTGTGATGAGCACCGGGTGATGTATGGAAATGTTGAGTCTCTATATTGTACACCTGAACTATACTGTATGTTAACTAACTGGAATTAAATACGAACTTAACAAAAAAAAAAAAAAGGGCAAAGAAAAGCTGAGAAGCAGCCTAGTTATCCCGGAGAAGACCCCAAACACTGAATTGATAGTATTTCTGAAAATGGGTGTGAGGGGTAGAGATAAAAACAGAAGGACCCACTGAATAAAAAATCAACCAACCAACCAACCAACCAATGTGACTGTGTTCAGAGATTGTACTTTGATGTTTTCAAGGTTTACCCATCAATTATCTCATTTGATAATGACCACGATTCCGTGAGGTGGCAGGATAGGTATGATTGTTCTCAGTTCATTACTATTAATAACAACGGGTAGTCTTTATTAAGAACTCAGCATGTGCCAGACACTGTGCTAAATGCCTTAGCTGCATTCCGTTGTTGGGTCCCATGAGGTGGGCACTACTGGTCACCTGCCCTTCTTGCTGAGGAAGTGTTGCTAACCTGGGCAAGGCCACGCTGTCGTTGGAGGAAAGCATCACTATTCTTACTTTACAAATGAAGAAACTAAGACCCGGAGATGTCTTAAATCCTCCCACGGAGTCCTGGTGGAGTTGAGAGCACCAGTCTGGTATAGGTAACTGCAGCCTCTGGGTTTTCTCGAACGGACGGGTATGTATTTAAAGTATCACAGCAGTGTCAGTGGCACATGACAACCAGATTCTCCAAGTGCTGGTAGCAGGTCTTTGATTGGGAAACCCTAGAGGGGCCAAGCTCTTGGCTTTCTCTTGTACCTCCAAATGGGCAGTGAGCAAAAGCTTCGCAGATGAGGGAATGAGGAAGGACCCAGGGGCAGCTTCTCATCTCAGGATCTTGTGCTTTGTCTCTTTTCTTGCAGAAGGTGGAAGTGCCCATGATGCTGCGGCTCCTCAGGGAGCAAAGGATGTTCATGATCCAGACCATCGCTCAGTACAAGTTTGTCTACCAAGTCCTCATCCAGTTCCTCCAAAACTCCAGACTCATTTAACCCCCCACCCCAGCTACTGGAAGAGGGACCCAGCTCCATCTTGCCGATGGGGAGGCACCTCCAGACAACATCTGCTCCCCCAGCAGGGTGCAGATGGCCAGAGCGGGCAGGTCATGGGCTCCCTGAAGACAGGAGCCAAGATTATTCACAAACATCATATATTATTTTATATGAGATAATTTATTTTTTTTTTCCCTTTTGGATAACTTCTGTGAATCATTGTAATTCAGTTTTCACAATAATATAGTACTTTTCATTTGAACCATATTTTGACTGATCTGCATTGTAAATATGTCAGTAGGGAAGATTGCCTGGTGGATCGTTTGGGGAACAGAGGCATAAAGGGAACACATCTCTAGTGAAGTTGCAGCCAGATTAGTAACCGACCCTGAAATGCATCAGCCTGATCGCTCACGTCCAAATCTAAGATGGCAAGAAAATGAATTCATTCTAAAATAAAAAGATAAGGGCCAAGGCCCTTCCCTGAAGGAAAACAACAAAACCAAACCCACTATTCTCTTCTATTTGGGGGCTCCCGAGCCTTGATGGCCTCCCTTCTTCCTTTCTGCCCTCACCCTCAGCAGCTCGAGGTAAAGACAGGAGCAGCTAGAGGAAATGCTGCCGATCACCCAGGCTGAGCGAGGAGCTCCGTATTGTACTTTTCTCAGCACTCCTTCCTTTGGGCTCTGGAGCCTGTGCTCCCTGCCGGGCACTGCACCCTCCACATTTGCTATTTCTCCCTGTTTGCTCAGCGGGCCCCCGTCTGGTGGTCTTTGGGGCTCCAGGCCAGGCCATCTGTGCAGCTAGGCCTCCTGCCTGATTGAGAGAGGATAATGGACCCGAGTGGGAAGACAAAGAAGCCGGGCAGGCCCTTGATACTGTTTCTTATTTAAATAGGATGTGTGTGCTGGGCGGGGGCCTGAAGGTCGAGGTGCTGGGTACATTCTGTCTTTCCATCAGTCACCAGGTCACTGGCAAGGCTGTAAAGGGAACAGCTGGGAAAGCTGATTGATGGGGGCTGTTTGGCACTCAGGTGGCGGGGCCCTGGCCAGGAAGCGTACGAGTGTGAGCCCCCCTCCCCGCTGTGCGGCTCTCAGCACAGAACTAAGCCCACTCAGGACCCTGTCATCCACATTTTGGCCACTGGATGCAAGGTGTGGGGATTTGTCTCACACGAAGCCCTTCACTGCTTTCCTGTTCTCCGTGCACCGCCCCCCCCCCCCCCCTTCTGGGCACTTCGCAGCTCGCTTCTGTGTGTCTCTTCCTGAACCTACGCTGGTCATTGTCCTCAGCTTCTTCAGGTCAGTAGGCAGTAAATCATATTCCACACGTTTTCCCTCTGGCTGAATTTTAGGGACTTTGCCTCTCTCTTGTCTAGTTCTTCTTGAATGCAACTTTTAAACTGTGGTTTTGTTCTTAGAATTGACATTTGTGGGTGTGCCCTTATGTAAGCCTTCCTCCACTGCTGCCCTTTTTGTTTTGTTTTGTTTTTGCTGAGCTGAAAACGTTAAGGAAGAATGGCATCAGGTCAGCCAGAAAGAGCAAGCCTGTGTGACATCCGGTTACCACACGGCCACAGAGGGGTGTGGAAGCGGATTCCCAGTGAACTACTTTGGAATGGGAATCCACTCAGTTTCACATCTGGCCAGGGGTTGTGGTGGTGGTTCTCTCATTTAGACTCAGAGTATCTGGTGATGAAGGGCCTCCTCTCTTCTACTCTGAAGTCTGAAGAAACAGTCAAGGAGGGTAACTTCAGTTAAGCTCTTGAGATCGTGGAATTTGGGTGTGTGTTGTGGAAAAGAAAACCATGAGTACGACCTATACTTTCAAGGGCACAGAGCTCATCACCATCACCAGGAGATGCCCAGAACTTAGATCATCGACAGGCAAAGAGGTATCGGTTTCCTTTCCTTAGACATTTTTCCACCCTTGGGATAGTCTGCTGTTCGGGATGTTTTCACAGTTGGTCTGCGGTTACTGGCTTATCTGATGAACAACATCAGTATTTCCCTTTCATCTCTTAGGCCCCAACGTGGCCACTGGGAAAATCGAGTCTCACATGGGCAGCATGTAGAGCCGCTCTTTGAGCTCATCACACGTGCGCTTCGTTTCAGCCCGTCCGCTGTTGTCGCTTTGTGCTACGGGAATGGTGGTTCGCGTGCACAATGCAGGGAAAAAGTAGCTTTGCTGTCCAATTGCCTAGCCAAAGTTGCTATCGAAACCCAAAGGAAACCACTTAAAAGTTACTCCACATATTTCATTTTTACAAACAAATGTTTTCGGTTCTGTTGCGCATTCTGCGTTCCTTTCCCCCGTCTCCAGCGAATGCCAGCACGTGCCTGCGAAGTTAGCAGCAGGCGTCGAACGTCCTTCTAGTGGCATCTGTGTAATAATCACCCAGAGATGCTTTATATCTGGGAAGCAAGCCAAGGAATAAACCTTGAAGCAAAGTGTATTAAATTGGTTGTCTAGTTAGAGCTTTTGGAATGAGTTCCTGATGATGTATCAAGTCTGAAGCTGGAACTGTCGGGGTCTATTTTTTTGTTTGGATTTGAAGAGAGAAAATTAAAAATGGGGGGGGAGATACCATCTCGCAGCAAAGACATTCAACACTTTGGGGCCTCTGGTTTGGAAGTTCTCCAGTTGACATGTTTTGTTTCTTTGATCTGCACTCATTCGGGCACAGGGACCCAGCGTTTGTCCTTGTTTACCGTGGTCCCTGGATGGCGGGGGCTGAGTCTGATGTCTTCATCCTTGAGCTGAGCTGAGCCTGCTCACGAAGCTGAGCCATGGCTTGCTGAGATTATTGGCTCCCTTGGGCTCTAAGGAGACACCACCTTTGGTAGCATTTTCGTTTACACACACCTCTTTCCGTGGATAGGAGGTAAAGGAGAATTTGGCGGCATTAGAGAGGGATGCCAAATGTTGATTTCTTTACAGGAGAGGAAAGAGGAATGAGCTTCTCCTCTCAGTGAGTGGAGAACAGTAAGATGGGGAAGGGGGAAAACATCTCCACATGGGCTATTTTGAGCACTATGCTTCCACGGAGCTTAAATGGAGAGAATTTTACTTTTACAAACTTTGTGGTCCTAGATTTAGGTTAAGAAGAGGAACTATGATTTATCTATGATTTATTTCTTTTTTCTATGATTTTTTCTATGATGTATCTCTCACTGCTTGTGTGAGACTCACATGGCCGTCTTCGGCCCCTTCTTCCACCAGCCTGGTCAGAAGGGCTCTGTGGGCCCTGTCGAAAGGGTTCCTGTGGGACCTGACCACTGGTTTTCCTAATACTCATTCATCCTTTATCCTGTCTACTCTTAGCTTTTGAGGTTCAGTTTTAAACTCCAGGGGGTTCAGGAGGTGAGCATTTTTATCCAGCTGCCTACTTCCCTCATCTTTTCAGCTTAATTACAGGTTGACCATAGGAAATTGACAATAGCTGGACCGTTGTTACAATGACAGAAAATTCACATGAATGAACCTAATCTATACAATAGTTTTCTTCCCCCTGATATAGTAGGGGCCCCCACACACCATATGTCATTTCTCCACACAAGTGCTAACAAACATGAAAGCATGTGAAATGAGCAGGTTGGCCTTGCCGTAATGAGCTTTGCACTCCGTGCGTGGGTCACCTCCTGGGGCTGGGAAGTCGCTCTGTGCAGAGATGTTAGTACACCTAGATGTTAGTATGTTCTCATAGGCAGGGTCGGCCGTCAGGCACATCACTATGGGGTTTTCAGCTGCCATCTTTTTTTTTGGTGTACAATCTGTGTTAGCTGACCTTAGCCCAGTGCTTATGGCACATGGTGTGTGGGCCTGAAGGTGTCCTCAGCCAGAAGGCAGATGCGCTTTCGAATCTCATGCCTCCACTTCCAGTGATGTGTTTCATGGTGAAAACAGGTACAGCTATTGACTTTCTTTCTGGGGAGATATGACCATCACTTTGAGGTGGGGGGAGTTGTAGGGGTAGTTAGTCTAAGATACATGCCAGGGAGCTGAGACACAAGGGATGGGATTGGGTCAGACCCACATTACTGTTAATCTCTTCCTCCATTTTGGCAATAACTGCTGGGGTCCTAGAGGAGGGAATTCCCAGAAGTACCAAGTAATCACTATTGGAATCGTTAGGCGGCCCTGTGTGGGCAATTCTGCTTCCTCACATTTTACCAAAGACTCTTCTGCTGCTCTGTTTCATTTTATTCCTTTGTATTTTATCAGCTGCCCATCAGGCTCGTATTTAGTGATTTCTTTTTGGGAACAAAGTAACCACTCATCCAGTACTGCTTCCAGATGGAGAAATTTGGGTTTTCCATAGACACTGCACAAATTTTCCAGTGGCCTACAGCATTGTGGATGACAAATTAGTTGGCCCTATAGGATGGAAATAATCTTAGTTGGCCCTATAGGGTGGAAATCTCTAAGATGTTAAATTATGTTTGAAACTTCCCTTGGATCCCGTGCAAGAAAACCAACTGGCTCTTGTCTTTGCCTCGGCTCCTGAGACATCTGGGGGCAAAAGACCTTAGTGATGCGTTCTTTGAAAGTGACAGCAACATGCCTGGGAGAGATTGAGGGTATAGCCAATCAAATCTTCCCATCCAAATGTGTTGCCCCAGAAGTCACTGTAATTCATGGATCCCATAAAACTCAGCAGCCAGCTTGTCTAATATGCAACCTTTATTCTGTCTGTGCTCACATTTTGCGTTTGGGTTATAAACTCAGGTGGGTGAGCATTTGTATTCTGCTGACTACCTTTCTTATCTCTCAGCTTAATACAGCTGCATTTTCTGCAAGGTCAAACTAAAAATGTTCCCTGTTAAAATGTCCGTGAGCCTGGCATATTGAGTATCTGGCATCCATCGATTGCTTAAGACCGGATAGTTTATTGTTTGGTGCAGTGAAGTGGGAGGATGTGCATCAGTTCCTACTGTGCAGAGCTTCGGTCAGCCCTTCTCTTTTAAAAATAAATTCAAGGACATTTTGTTACAAGGCAGGAGGGCGAGAGCTGATGTGCAGCCTGGCCATGACGAGCATCTGCGTAGAAAGTCCCTTTTTCTTCTGCGGTGCTTGGGGCCATCAGGATCATTCTTTCCCAGAGATGCCATAAGCTTGCCCAGGGAAGTTATAAATGGGAAGAGGAAGAGGGAGGGCATTTTAGAGCAGCCCTAGAGTTGCCATCAAAAACATGTATTGATTCACAAATAATTTTCTGAGCTCTGGAACGTCTCGTGCTTTCTGCTTCCCTCTCCGTAAGGCCAGAGGGATGGAAGGGACGGGGCGGCAGCCCGAGGAAAGCCCGGGCTGCAGGGTTGGGGTCTGTCTCACCCCGGCTCGCGGTTTTCAACGGGCCTCAGCGCTGTGGTAGAGCTGGCTGGAGGTCAGGGATTCGGGGGTGCGCCTGGGCGTGCCGCCGCCCCTCGCCTGCTGGCAGCTTCGCCTTTCCGGGCGGCCTTAGTAGCCGGGGGTCCTGCTCACCCCCCTGGCCCCCGGCGTCTGCAGCCACAGCTCCTGCGCATCGCCCTTCCCTCCTGCTGCCCCGGGCCAGTTGCCGATGGCGTTCCCGTTGATGGCACACCGTGGTTATAATCGGGGTGCAGAAACAGGGAGGACGTCGGTACAGCGACCGACCGCAGTCGTTCCTTGTCTCACTGTGGGGCATGGGCAGGACTGTTTTGTGACATCACCCTCTTCATCCCAAGAGCACCTCGCTTGCTCAGGGCTCTGCTGACCTCTCCTGGTTTTGCATTTGCTTTATGGCTCCGCTCTTCGTCTTTCCTTTCCCTACCCTTTTGGCACAACCCCTACAAAATAGTTCAGTCTTGTCCTGGAGAATCACTCTCTTAAGCCGCTCTAAATTACATAATTAGGAAATCTAATTTTAATTTTTAAAAGCTTATAGAGTTTGAAGGAACAAGATCTGGCAAATGGAAAGAACCAGAAAGAATGAAAAATAGTGGGGCGCCTGGGTGGCTCAGTCAGTTAAGCGTCTGCCTTCGGCTCAGGTCATGATCCCAGGGTCCAGGGATCGAGTCCCGTGTCGGGCTCCCTGCTCTGCAGGAAGCCTGCTTCTCCCTCTCCCTCTGCCCCTCACCCCACTCATGCTCTCCCTCTCAAATAAAATCTTAAAAAAGAATGGAAAATTGTCAGCAACCAAGAAGCTGCCCTTTGCCCATTTTCCCCTTGGTGGTAGACATTGTCACTCCTCGGTACTGGAGGAAATGATGGATTTGATGATCAGTCCCGTTTGAAACAATGATTGTAGCAGTAGGTACTTTCTATTTCTTTCGGTGAACTTCCATGCATTCCCAGTGGCTGCATTTGGCAGGGTGACGTGTGTGGCCAGATTCGTGTTGAGCTGCCTCCTCCTGACCCGTTCCCTCGGGCATGGCCTCCTCACCAGGCGGGGCCCAATCCCCATCCAGCGCAGCAGGGAAAGGGCGGGGTGCGCCAGGAGCTGGGACAGGTCGTATGGTGACCAGTTCCCAGTTGTCCACAGGGAGGGGCGGGATAAGCTGTTCAGCCACTGTGTACCTTATCCTGTTGTTTCTCCCCAGCCTCCTCCTTCCAGGAAACCCTGATGCCTTCTCACCTGACCACAGGTTTCCAGGAGAAAGCTGAAGAGTGGGTTGGAGTCTTTTTGCGCCTTGGGGGTGGAACCGTTTTTGCTAAAATCTCAGGAATCCTGCTTCGAGTCAGGATAGCTCTCAGAGCAGGGGTGCCTGGTGTTCTCTGTATTTCTCAGGGGCCTCCCACCTCCCTCAACTACAGTGTTAGCTAATAACTACCTTCACCAGGGAGCTGAAAGCTGTAATTCAGAGCCTTTGTTTTTTTTTTTCAGCGTGAACATTGTTAAAATGTTACTGCCGTTTCCTTTGGCTAAACTTTCTTGCCAGTTTGGAATCTTAAAAATCTATTAACCATATACCTTTTTAAAAGTAAGGTTACTCTTCATCAGAGATGATTTCCTGTGTCTGTCCTTTGTTCCTTCAATAGCTTACATGCTTGAGGATTCTTAAATGGGAAAATGGAAACAGTTTACATATGCAGATGACTATTTAAACATATAACCTTATATAAATTGTGTTACATCAAATAACAGGCCTAGTTTGTTTCACTGGACTTCTTGTGTTACTTAACTCAGTATTTTGATGCTTTCCTTGTCGGTTTTATAAAATGTTGTGAATTATGATATCATTCAAAACAATTGACATTTCATAGGTTTCCTTTTGAAGCAATGTGCAGACAAGTCCCCAGCTTAGACACCAGTTTGTTCTTAAGGTTTTTGGGTCAGCCCACACAAGCCTTTGGACTTCTAACAGAGCTGAAATGTGAGGATGGGTCAGCCCAGTGTGGTGGGCTGTGGTGAGCTGACCAGGATGTTGTTGCTGTGAGTTAACGCATTCCAGGTTGGGACTGGGGATCCTGACGACACCTCTGTTCTCCCTCGGTTGCTGCTTGCTACTTTGCAAGATGCAAGTCCAGTCTCTACTACAAATAGGGCTTGTAAGGGGAGAGAGGGAGTGAGAAGTTTATAGGACATTCCCTATGTCAGGGAGTGATTTATTAATGTTCATGGCAACTTTAATGTGGTATAGACTCCCTCTCAATTTAATAATATTAAAAGCCTTAAATAAAACTATGCATGCTATTCTATGTGCTTTTTTTATATCAGTAAATAAGCTTATGCTTGCCAGTTTTAGACACAATTATGAGGTGTGTAAAACTGACTATTGACAGTATTTTTTGCACTGTTTTCTATCTGTTTTTATAAAGTCTTTAGATAATGGTCCTAGTTGTGTATTGTTTATGTTCTCACCGCCCTTGTCATTGCTGTAAAATGTTTCATACGTGCCTTTACAAATGTGAGATCTTTATTCTAACTTTTTTGTAAAAGATATCTATTGACTTCCATATGCAATAAACTTTTTTTTTTCCCCAGAGAAAACAGTTCAATCTCCTTTCTTCTGTGCCATACATGTGTGCGTTAGATGAAAGCACCTACATCCTTTACTTTTAAGGATTATTTTCATAGGCAACAGTGCCTGGTAAAATCTGCTTTTTCACTATTTTAAAGCCCGTTTATTTCTACCCAGTTTTCATTCCTGTATAACTCGATCATACTGAAGAATTCGTTTGAAATTTCCAAAGTTGTGTCATGGTTATAAAAAAAAACCTGACAAGGGCAATCACTTAGAGTGAAAAATACATAGAAAGGGATCTTTCCCACCAGTGCCGTGATAACCCTTATCAAATGCCAAGTCCCTTCCCCCAGCTGTCACTTCCTCAGACCCCGGACTGTCCACGTGGAAACAGAAGGCCCCAGGCTGCTCTGGGACACCCCCAATCCTTGGTTTGTCCTTCAGCAGTTCCTGTCTAGGTTTTAAGAAGGCAGCTCTGCCCATATTTTCAGCCCATCACCTGCCAGAGACATCCCCAGTGAACCCCTGGTGATGAGGGTGGACACTGTGTGTCTTCGAGGCGTAACAGGGCAATAGACCCACTTCTGTGTTAACCCATTTACCCTCCTGGCCCTCCACAGGGAGTCTACCCACTGAAGTCCCAGCGTATTTCACGCTGCGTGAGAATCCCATGAGCCACTCTGGGGTGAGAGGGAATGGTGAGCACATCTCATTAAACATAGAAATAATTCTGTGTATATGTTGACGGGGGCAACAAAACAATTACAAAAATGGTAATACACAAAGTGCTGGTGGATATGGAGAGAAGCAGAATGGAACGAAAAAAGGTACATACGCTCATTTGTTTTCTCTTTCGTGGACTAAGTACATGGACTCAGTTTATTTTCTTTGGATAACAGAAAAAAGAGTCTTATCGTATAATTTTGAGATAAACCAGTCTACTGGTGGTTACTGTTTTATCTCCAGACTCTTAGCAGAGCTGAGGAAGGAAATTTTTTAAGGGAGGTAAACCCAGAGAGCAAAACGTAAATATAAGGAAAACGTACACAGACATGCAATGAAAGGACAAAAGCAAGATCAAATACGTCTATTTTGTGATTTTACATCTTGATAAAAATAAATGGGAAAACGTTATCTGACTTACCAGTTAAGAAGCATGATGGAAGAAAAGAGCTCATTCATAATAGCTGTAGAAAACATAAAATCTAGGAATGAAGATCAATGTGTCAGACCTATATAAACAAAGCCTAACCATTTTGAGGCAAAACAGACAAATTGATAAACTCACCACATTCTTGGATAGAAAGACTTGCATTATGGAGAGGTCAGCGCTCTGTGTATCACTCATTCTAATGCAATTCTAATAAATACCGAATAGCACTTTTGGCGGGGAAGGAGGGAAAGGCCAAGAGCGGGCTTGGCCAAACGATGCTCAGGGGCTGTGGAGGGCTAAATGTGGGAGAATGGTCAGAACAAGTCAAGAGAACACAGAAGACTAGCCCTACTAGTTACTAAAAGTTTTGCAGTGCCACAATAATTGAGAATACAGAAATGAACCTAAATCTTAAGGTAATTACGATAATGGGACCATTTCAGATCAGCAGAGGAAAATCAATCAGTAAATGATGCTGCCATAAGTGGCTAGCAATTTTGAAAATTAAAAATTTTAAAGAGTACAATTGGATCTCTTCCTATTAAATAATTCCAGATAAAGCAGACTTTTAAAAAAATTGTTTTATTTCCTTTCTTCATTTAAAGATGAAAACATTTTCTTCATTTAATGATAAAAACTTTCTACAGCAAGTGTCATGAAAAATAAAGTTAATGGTCAACCAGGGAAAAAATATTTTCAGGACATGGCCAAGAGCTAATATCCCAAAATACATTTTGAGCTCTTATAAATTATTATGAGAGGGGCACCTGGGTGGCTCAGTCAGTTAAATACCTGACTCTCGATTTCAGTTCAGGTCATGATCTCAGGGTCCTGAGATCGAGCCCTGCAGTGAGCTCAGTGCTCAGTGGGGAGTCTGCTTAAGATTCTCCCTCTCCCCTTGCCCCTCCCCCCGCTAATAACTAAAATCTTTAAAAAAATAAAATAAAATGAGAGACATGATTAGCAAGATAGGCAATGGCTGTGAATATCGACTCACAGAAGAAAAACAGGAATTCCTAAGTACAGGAGAAAGTGCCCCATCTCATTAATAAATGCAGAGCAAACAATAATTCACACAGTAGATTGGCCAAACAATTTCAAACAGTGTGTTGTTATGACGGTAGAGGAAAACAAATACAAACACTGTATCTTCTTGGTACCGGATGCAGTTTTTTAAAAAGGAAATGTGGCCAAAATGAATCAAATTTTAAAAGTTTTCACTACTGGATCCTGAAATTCCACTTCTAGGAATCTAGCCCCCCAAACACTGCCACCTGAGAGCAAATTTCCACATCGAAGACTGTGCCCTGTGGCACTGTTCAAAGTGACAGCAACCTGGGAAAAACCACGTGTCCGTAAACAGAACGAGTAAATTATGACACATTCAGTGCAATGTTCTGACTCGGAAAAGGATGAAGCAAATCTGCAAATGCTGGAATGAAAAGAGGTCCATCTTGTTAAGTCAGAGACCGAGATCACAAAATAATATAGGTCAGTGGCCATTCTGCCTTCGTTTTTCTCATCTGTTTCCGTATGTACCTTACATGGGCGTGGGGAGAACTGGGACCACATCAGCACACGGTTTCCAGGGGTCACCTCTGGAGAATCGGACTGGAGAAGAAGAAAGAACAGCTTACTTTTTTCCAGTATTATTTACATTTTTTGAGAAAATATTACATTACATTACATTTATAAAACCTACAGAGGTGCGGGGCGGGGGGGGGGGGGCTGCTAAGCTTCTTTTAGGCTTAACTACAGAGTCAATTAGCATTCTTCAAACACTAAACTCCCTGGAGGCAGGACCCGTGCAGTGCTCATCTATCCGCTCTTGGAGAGAGAGTTTTGCACACAGTAGGTGTTCAAGAAGCATCTTATTGCACTTAACTGAACAAGAGCATGCATTCTGCCTGCTGAATCCCCACTGTGTGCAGTTAACCGTGTGTGTGAGACACGCATGTACGTCTGAGATGTGTGCACGGGGGTGTGTGTCGATGAGCCCGGAAGGATAATGTACCGAATTGCAGCTGAGCTGCTTGCAGCTCATGAATATGGAGGAAAGCTCAAGTGTAAACTCCAGCAGGCTTTAATTATTACCAGTGGGGAAGTTCCTCTCTTTGGACTCAGGAACCTCCTCCAGGAAACAGGGCGTCCTGGGGGGTGCAGGAGGGCTGGGTCGGGTCCTCCGCGGCGGTTGCTAGCAAACAGCGCCCAGGTTGCTGCCCTCCGGGCTGTGGGAAGCCGGATTCCTGCTGGCCGCGCGGGGACGGATCAGTGTTTGCTCAATAACACAGAGTTGGTAAGGAAAAATTTTTTTTCCTTCTCCAGCTTACCCTGGAGGGCTTCCAAACAAGGAGAGTCCTGCATGAGAACAACCAACAGAATGAGGAATGGAAAGTCTGCTTTCAGACAGATGGGGAGGGCGGGTGGCGGGGGGAAGCCAAGAAAGTGAAGCAAGGCACCTTTATGCATTAAAGGGATTTCAGATACTAGACCGAAGACTCGAAACAGCCGCATTCCCCTGCCAGGGTGGGGCACTCAGGTCACTTCATTGCACCTCCTTTCTTCCTCCAAGGTCACTGAGCCCGGAGAGCCAGTGCAGGCTGAACCCCGATGGAGAGCAGGGGTGACTGCCCCTCCTGGACCCAGCTCCCACCGCCATGGTGAGCTCCTCCCCGCAGACAGAAGAAAAGACAAACTTCAAATACCGTTACCTTTTTTATTCTCCCTCATCATTCCAGTGTTCAGAACGTTATAATAGGCATGAAGGGAAAAATAATCGCATTCTTTTAAAACTCAATCTGTCCAAAGTCTAGGATAACAAATGAAACCATGTCATTATCTCTTAGGGCAATGAAAGCATTCAGAAATTATTTTGGTACTAAGAGTAAAGATTAAGACCAACTTCAGGTAAGCCATGTGTGAGGTTTAAGGGCAAGTAGGTGTTTTCATTCCAGCGATTTTACAGAAATGCAAGAGTCATGTGTACGCCTGGAAATATTCAAATCCTTGAAGGCTTCTGCACTAGCATTTAAATAAAAACGAACGTGTTGGCGTAGTTTCAGGGGCTTTCAATTTCCTGTTTGATCTCAGAAATGTACGGATGATCTTTGCCGTGAGCCACTTCCATGATGGCGATGGCCTAGGAGAGAGAGAGACAAGTGAAGGGGTGAGAGCCTGGAGGCAGTCCCCTTCGCCTGCACCCTGGGCCAACGTAACCCCAGCCAGACTGCTCTGCTTCACAGCACGGGACACCCTAGAGCCCCGTCCTCCTCCAGGGCCTGGCTTTTTTTCTTTTCTTTTCCCTTTTTTTTTTTTTTTTTAAGTAGACAAGATTATCTGCTAACCAACTAGTCATCCAGTCTGTACCGCTGAATAAAACATTATTCTACTCTAGCTGAAGAAATGATACAGAGAAATTGATTTCATGACATCCCAGAGACTGCAGTAAGAAACGCTTTAGGGATAGAATTATTTGGCTGTGCTCAACCAAGGAAACAGGCAGTGCTGGAACAGAGAACTTCACACCAAACCTATTTTGATTTTAGTTTACACCGCTAATCCGTAAGACATGATGAAACCGTTCTTCCCTTTCAAAAAGCGCGTGTTTTCCTTGTAATGCATATTCTTTAAAAAAACTTAAAAGTAGTTGCAGGTTTCCTGAGAGGAAGCTGGAGAGAACATATTTATAATAAGGCTTCTTCACAGTTGGGCAATATAAAGTGCAAGAGTTGCCAGGGGCTCCATCATTTCCTCGATGTGTGACCTTGGGCAATTTGCTTAACTACTCTGTGCCTATTTTCCTCATCTGCAAAATAGGAAGGAGGCCTACCTCTCAGAGTTGTTAGTACACATAAAGTGTTTAGAATAGGGTCCGACATATAGGAAGCATATCCCAAATGTTATCTGCACAAGTTTATTTTTGCTTTTTTGTATTCAACTATGTTACTCACAGATAGAAAAATTATTTCCACTCTCCAAACAGGGAAGTTTTGATGGCCTGTGACTCTGATGGACAATCCTTTCATTTATACCATTCACTTCATTGATCTCAAACCAACAGGAGGCAGGCCAAAGAACAGCGTGAGCCTTCAGGAAGGTCCTGTTTCAAATGCCTCCCCTGCTCCGGCCCCTCTGTGTTCATCACTCCCACTCCTTGCTCAGATCTCCTGTGTCCTTCACTGATCTTGTACCTCATTACCTACCAGCACCTTGCAGCTGTGACCCAACTGGTCAGTTTTCCCTCAGTTCACCAAGACAGTAAATCTGTTGTCTTAGGAGGTAAATTCTATGGTTTAAAAACAGGAAAGGATATACTTAGGTCATACTTCTGGCCTAGTCGGGCCCGGACCCTTCCATTTGGGATGTGGGACCTTATACCATCTTCCCAAGTAGTCTACTGGGAAGAGACACGGAATCTGGCCCGAACTTTCACAGACATTCTCTTACAGGACTCAACAGACTGTCTCAAAGATTACATTTCATCAACTGCTAACTTCCACATAAAGAACGAGAATCAATATTCAGGATGGTGGGGGCGCCTGGGTGGCTCAGTCGTTAAGCGTCTGCCTTCGACTCAGGTCATGGTCCCAGGGTCCTGGGATAGAGCCCCGCATCGGGCTCCCTGTTTGGTGGGAAGCCTGCTTCTCCCTCTCCCACTCCCCCTGCTTGTGTTTCCTCTCTCGCTGTGTCTCTCTCTGTCAAATAAATAAAATCTTAAAAAAAAAAAAAAAAAAATTCAGGATGGTGAATCTGAGCTCCGGTCAGGTACCAGGTCAGGGCCCTGCCCCGTCGCCCGCACAGGGCAGCTGTGGACACCGAGGGAGGCCAACGCTGCCCAGCAGCCTGGTCTGCCCCGGGTGTGGGCCACAGCCTGGGTGAGTGGAGTGGACGCTTTCAACTCAGAAAGACCCCAGTCTGAAGGAAGGCCTTAGCCTGTAGGAATCTCAATTTTTCCATCAGGAAAATCTATCTCATTTTTGTAAGAAATTAAAAGAAAAAACACACATGAAGGTCCTGGCATGTAACTGGTACTGGATGAACAGTGAAGACGGTTGTTAAGTACATTTTAGAAACTCCCAAGTGCATAATTATAATCCGAAGGACAGACAAATGGAAGATTCCCTCACCGCGGTCTCCTGACCCACCCCGTGGCCTCTGTCCACTTCCAGGGCTTCACGTGGGATGGGGGCGATACCCCCTTCTCCCCAGTCATGGGCTGTGCCCAGAAGGGCAGCCAGCCCCTCTCGATGGGCACAGAAGGAGGGCCTGGGTGCAGACAAGGCAAAGGCTCAATCACTTGCCCTACTCTGACCTGCCCAGTCCGCCCCCTCCCGCCTCTCTGACCAGAGGTGGCTCAAGAGCCAGTCAAGTCTCTAGGACTTCAGTCACTCGGCGCTATCAGGTGGGAAGGCAGGGGATGAAGGAAAAAGGGGCCGTGGGGCACCGGGCCCCCCAGCCCCACAATGCAGACGTACCTTCTTCAGGGCTTTCTCTCCAGCAGCTTTGTCTTCCAGGCCCATGTACAGCCTCCCCAGCTTCAGCCACATGGAGGCCACGTTGAGGGAGTACAGAGGGTAGTGCTTGCTGCAGTGAGAGAGAAGGTAACAGGCCACTTGACCAAGGCTCCCAAGCAGCTGCAGGCCAGGCGCAGCGAGCCCACGGCTGCCGAGCCCACGGCCCGCTCCCCACCGCAGCCAGACTCCTCCGAGCCCTCGCAAGTGCAGGGGGGGCAAGTGTGGACAGCTCGACCCTGTCTAAGCACCCCAGAGGCTCTTCCTTTCACGCAGTTTGTGTGTTTCTGAAAAGCTACAGAAAAACTGCAGGGGAAATCCTACACAAAAACATTGATAAACACGACATCCAATCCCAGTCCCAGATTTTTGTTTTAGTGTACCCAGAGCAGGGCACTGGGAAAACATCTTTTAAAGTGAAGCCCCTATTTATGAAGACACTAGGCCTATCCCCTCATATTAAAAAGACAGTACACCTAAAAATCCACACCCCCGTGTGTCTCAAGACCCCAGCTTTCTGTCACACTCTATGGTATCAGTTGGTTTAGCAAAGCTGCCAGCTCTCTGAAGTCAGAACACCTTCTTCTTCTTAGGTAAGCTTTCTCTGTTGTCCAGGAGAGGGCTTTATACACAGCAGGTATTCTCTCTCCGGTTTTCACAGGGCTGCCGGCTAGGGCCTGCCAGGGAAAGAGACCAGGAGGCAGCTCATGGGTGAGAACGGATGCGGGGAGAGAGAATGCGTGTGTGTGTGTGTAGGTGTTGACTTACAGACTGGTCTGTACTGCTCTACCCTCAAAAGCCACCTAGAAGAGGCACATTCTGGCTATATTCCTGGGCAGGCGGCATCATGCTGCCTGGAAGAAGCCATGGCCCCAGGGGCCCCACAGAAGGCCAGAGCTGGGAAGGGTCCAGGAGAGCAAGGCCCTGCTGGGAGAGGGACCACAAAACTAAGATGATCTCATTCTTTCTGTCTCTCTCATCCCCTCCCTCCAGATCTCACAGAGGGCAGTTTGCATAAGACCAGAGGCTTTCCTCACCCACCCCAGGAAAAAGACAGGCTTTGAGAGCCTCTGTGATGCAGCAAATTGTTTCCAAGAGCAGATTTTAGGAGCTGGCTTCCCTTGAGCTCCCCCTGATGGCCAATCCAGGCAAGGCAGGGTAAGTGGAAGGCCGTGGAAATCCAGACGGGATACAAACTTTACAGTCCCCAACCTTAGAACGGGAGGGAGTGCTGAGGGCTTCTCAAATCCACTAGAGACACCTGGGGTGCTTCTGGGGCACAGGGATCTCAGGTCTAATGCCCAGAGATTCTGGGCCACTTGGGTCTTGGGGAGACCCTGTAAATGTACAATGTGAATGTGTTTAACAAGGGCCCCACTGGTAAGATCTAGGCCATCCCAGCCCTGAAATGGCTAATCAGGGCCGGAGGACACGGCCACAACCTCCATCTGTCACACACTTTAAGGTTTAAAAACCCTCTCGACAGGAAACTTCCCCGGGGCTGATACCCATTATTACTGTAAGCTAAAATCCAACTTGCTTTATTCAGAGCTAGGGGTGGGAGGTGGGGGATAATGGATAACCAGAGCCAACGCAATGGTCCTAGCATGTCCCCATTTGCAAACTGGGCTGCAATTTCCAAAAGCACAGGAAGGGGATGGTGTGACTAACGATGGAAAAGCAGGGATGTGAGACCACCACTTACCAATGCATAAGTGTGTTTAACTTGGAAGGCATGGGATGGAAAACAAACACGATGGTGGCTTCTTAATACTGATGGGAATTAACTACTTTGCTACAGCACCCTGGACAGGTCCTGGCAGGGCTCCTGCCCGGCACCCCCTTCATAACCTCAGCCTGCCCCCACAGGTGTCTCTTCCAAACGGCGGAGGGAACAGCAGCCTGCACCTGTGCTCCAGGTGTGGGTGCAGAACGGGAAAGCTGTTCTAGGCATGTTCCAACACAGGACAGTTGGAAAACAAAAACAGCGTTCCAAATCACCAAATTCCAGTCCCTGCTAAGATGATGAGAACAGCCATTGCAATCACCTGTAGGGCTTAATGATTTTCTGTCCATATCGCAGGGCTCCTTCCCAGTCCTGCATGTACAGGCAGACGCCCATGGCCTGGTACATCATGTGCAGCATGTACACATTGCTGTCCTCAAACACGGAGCCCATCTTCTCCTGGCTGAGCTCGCAGATCTCCAGCAGCTCACTAGGGGGTGCTCTGGAGTCAAGGAAACCACAGGCTCTGGTGACTTGGGAGACTGCCCAAGGCTGGGTTCAAGGAATTATTCCATCCATTCTGCCCCTACCCTCACCCTCTGAAAAAGTAAATTACAGAAACCCAAGCAAAAGTGAAAGGAAAATATTTTTTCTACAAGAATCATATTTTTCTTAAAGAAACAAACTTCGGGAAAAACTGAAGACCTCAACTATTGAACGACTGAAAAATTTTAGCCACAGGGAACAGACCTTGGGTTCAGCTGTAAACAATGTTTAGGATCATAAATCTTCAACCTCATTCACCCAAGCTCAGCACTTTAGTTGAAGCATTTTTAAGGAAGAAGTCCCCACTATGGGAAAGTTCCTTTTTAGACTGAGGGGAAAAAAAAAAATTGTGCCTCTCTCAATTTCCTCTGCTGCTTTTAGTTCTTCCCCCAGTGTAAATGTGATGCCTTTTCAACCTAAGAAAATGCTATAATGTAGTGGTTAAGAATATGGATTATGGTAGTCAGCAGACCTGGGGCAAAAATCCTGGTGAGCTCTGTCCCTTGGGTACAATACTTGCTATCCAGGAGTCTGTTCCCATCTGTTACACGGGGATGGCAATAATGTAATACACAAAGCCCTCGGTACTGTGCTTGCCTAGAGTACGACACCCAAACAATGCGGGCCTTCAAGGAACTCTCCTTCATAGCTTTTGACCATTAAACTCTTCTACCACATCCAGCTCCTGACCACACTAGTGAAACAAGGAGAAGTCAGATGAAATCAACACCACACAACTTGGATGCGGTTGACGCCAAGTCATGGGCGGTCAGTTACTCTGTCCACATCTGCCAGAAGACATTCCTCCTTTCACGGTCAGAATCCCATGCTCACCCTTCTTCCACTCCCTCCTCCCAGCTCTCCAGCACCTCCTGCAGGTGAGGGGCAGTAAACTTCTGGACAGTTGTAAAGGATATATTTGTAGTGCTTGGCCCTCCGGAACTCCTCGATGACGTTGCGTGCATATCTGACCATGTCACGGATAGTTTCTGCCTTTGGGGGATCACTGAGCTTCCGGATTTCCACCTTGGCCTTATCCTGAGGGAGATGTCCACAGGTGCAAGGTGTTACCTCCCACGGAAACTACACTGAGGGGGAAACCTCTCAAATAGTCTACTTTCCTATGCAAAGATAGGGGCTTGCCCGTTCTAAAGTCGCAAAAGAATGCAAGGAAATCGGGCACTGGATCTAAGAAATTCAGTACTCCAATACCTTTTTACAACAAACAAAAGTACGAATTTTCTAGACAATCCTTATCTAGGCAGGACACTTAGAATATGTTTGCTATGGGCAGATCTGTGGGTTCACACATCTATGAATCAAGAGAATAGAATGAGGAGGGGGAGCACGGCCAAAAGAACATGGGTAATGCCAGAGAAAATTTTCCATATTCTGACGAACAGGCTGGAAAGCCTGAAAATAACTCTCATGTGCTTTTCCCCTCCCCTCTTTTCTGAGCAGACATTTCTTTCCAAGAAACAGCAACTTGGCAAATCTTTCTCTTACCTGTACGGTGTAATGCAAATGTTTTCATCAGCTGTGAGGATCAGGGTTTGAACAGAGACCTGGTATAACTCGATTTCCCTCTAGCTGTCTTAGTAAGATGGGTTTAAAGGGTAGGAGGAGACGCCCCCAGGCAGACAGGGCACTCAACTGGTACCAAGGTCCTGAGGTGCAGGGTATGGTTGGCACCTTTACCCGATTGGGGGCCTACCTTGTCTTTGGTGGTACACTCCTGGCACTGGCAGGTAAAGAAGTAAGAATCTCTTAGCCGGTCGTTCCTATCTTCTGTGGGGTACAGGAGGTCAATATAGCTGGTGAATACCTAAGGGGGTCCAAAGAGTGGACAATGCTGTCTGCCGCAGGTACGCTGGCTCCTTCTCCTTCCTGGGGGGCTCTGCAAACACCCAAAGGGATGGGCCCTGAGGAGGGCACAGCTGGGGAGATGGCTCTTTCCTTTAAAACCCCGAATTCTTGGGGTGCTTGGGTGACTCAGTCATTAAGTGTCTGCCTTCGGCTCAGGTCATGAGCCCCGCATTGGGCTCCCTGCTCGGCGGGAAGCCTGCTTCTCCCTCTCCTACTCCCCCTGCTTGTGTTCCCTCTCTCGCTGTCTCTCTGTCAAATAAATAAATAAAATCTTAAAAAAATAAAACGAAACCCCGTATTCTTTTAAGTCAGCAATCCCCTAGTTTTGTCCCCCTCCTTGTGCTGGAGAGAAAGGGCCTCTCTTCCCGCCTTCTAGAGAATCAAGGAGTCCCAAGAACAGTAAATGGGGAGGGCTGAAAGCATGCCCAGCAAGGGCATGGCCCCGTCACATGAGGAGATGCACAGACCCGACTCATCCTTGAGACTGGCCTGGGTCTGTGTCTGCGCGGCTCTCCTTCAGCCTCGTTTCTTTCACAGCTTGGGCCAGCTTGAACGCCTTGCTGGGTGGAGGGGTGGCAGGGACACATCGCACTCAGCTGGCAAGGGAGCAAGAAGCTGGGCCGGGCAGGCTGGGGCACGTCCGCAGAGGCAAAACACAGCCTCTAGGACACCAGCATGCTGCTGCCTTACCCAGCGGGGCCAGAGGACTTGGAAAAGTCTTGCCTTTGGGCTCGCTGGGTCCTCCCGTCTTTGCTTTTTTTCTAACGGGGTCTATAACCGCGACTTAGAGCATATGGAGGAGCCCGGCATTTAACTGCCCATTATCTACTCACTGGGACGGCACTTGCTGCTCATCCCACACCATCAGGCAAATGTCTGACCGAACAGATGGATGTCACAAAGCCGTTAGCGTGCCAGTAACCTCGGGCACTGGCAGGCAGGCAGGGGGGACTTGCACAGGGCTGGGTGCTTGCAGGCGCCGCCAAGCCAAGCTCCCAACCCAAAGGGCAGTAATGGAGACCTCGCGGCTCATCTGACACCCTCTTTGAAGGGCAAGTCTCCCCCAAGGCAGTGACTGGCCCAACGCGAGGTTACCGCATTTCCGATCTGTCAGCGCGGGAGGGCAAACCAACAGGAGCAAGCTCTACCCGGCCTCCCTCCTCATTTCTTTGACATGACGGATGAACACATCGCGCAACAAACACAAGGGCCCAGAAGATGGCGACAGAGGCCGCTCAGTGTCGCTGCGCAAGCCGAGGCAGAGCCCGTCTAGGTGACAGACTGCGGAGTCCCCACCCGGCCCCACGGGAGCCCTGGAGCCTGGTGACTTACATTCTGACCCACTGAGACTGTGTATTTTAACAAAAGAGGCATCGGCGTAGTCGCAAGATATCTGGAAACCAAGATGCCCCAACCGAAAATAGGGTACCCTCGTCATGATGAATTAAGCGAAGGGCAGAAAGTCTCATCTGTGCCCTGGCCTTCGGGTCCCCGTTTGGCTGTGGGTTGGTTAACAGCTTCTGGAGAAGCCAAGGCCTTGATCATTTAGCACACCGATCACTGCATTTAAAATTGAAAATATCCAGACACGGACCTTAAAATAGCACTGAAGACGATTAAATTGAAATTGTGTGATTATGTTCCCTACCAATTCATGTGTCCTTGCTAGGGAGTTTATTATTTACTTAAGAACACACAGCATCCTCCAGCGATTCACCAAGCAGCCGTTTGGAGCCTTCTGGAGGCATCTTAGAAGGTGGTCACGGAGGCAGGGCCTGGGAAAGGAGAGGGCATCACTGTGCGGGGGACAGAACACCTGGCTTTCTCCAAGTCCCTAAGTTAGGAGGGGGCCTCTTGGCCACAGACTGCCTCCCCGCGCCCTGTCGGTGTGTACGGCCAGCTACCTGAACCGCATTCCTAAAAAATGATCTCTCTGGAGGTCAGATGTGGAATTGACAGCATGTGCAAGGCTGATGTGTCCATTTGGAGTTTTAACTCTTTAGCTACTGCTGGGCTGGCTTTTCTCTCTTTCAGATAACAATGGTATTGACCTTCTGGGGGGAGAAAAACAGGCCAAAATTTGCTAATTAAAAAAGAAAGAGCTCAAATTCAATGTTTGGTGGTAGAAATACAGAGATGCCTAGGAGCGTCCAAAATTTCACTGTGGTATTTTGGCAGTGTTCTTTCTCTGTAAATCTCTATCAATCTTTGTAAGGGACTGAGCTCGAATTTATTCTTTCCTGTTTTTTCTTGGCCACAGATGGAAATGGGGAGCATCGAATGGAAGGCAAAAGCGTGAGGCTCGAAGGCATGGGTCATGAACCTGATCACTAACCTGCAGGGCCCGAGGCTGGAAACAGTGCAGCTGCTGGGCTCACTCCCAGCCCATCTTGCCCAGCGCTGCCACACGGAATCTTCCAGACTGCCCTGTAAAACCACAGGCGGAAACCCACGGCCCCGGCTGCCGCTGGCCGCACACTCACCTCTTCTCCTGGGCTGATCTCCTGTACAGCTCTTACTTCTGCCAAGGTCCCCTTGTAGGTCACAATGACATTGGGGCAACAGCTATGATTCATCAATGCAACGCTGTCAATCAGAAAAGAAAACCCAATTTTCTCAAGAAGGAGGACAGACTGATTGGGCGATCTGGGCTATTTACTTAGTAAGTTGCAGGAAGGGGATCTTTGTAGGATGTTTAAAAAACAATCTAATAGTTGGCCATCATAGTCTAAGTGGTTGTCCTGCCTGTATCTATATCATATCTAACGTCTCTAACAATATTGAAAAGCGAAATTCACAATTCAAAATGGTGACATCTCGGCCAAACCCCCCCCCCCCCCAAAAAAACCACACAACAATAAAAATAGCAGCGACGAGGAATCCCACCGCCATTCCCTCCTGTGGGATGAAGGACTGAAAGCCCAGCGGCCGCGGCAAACGGCTCCTCCACTGGACACCGCGCAGGGCAGACGCGGTGCCGGGTCCAAGCGGCTTCTGTTCGTGGATTATGTCCAACGTGTTTTCTTCAGCTGTCGGGAAACCACCTCTGTGGGAGAGGCCAGCCTCCTCGGGCAGGGCCTGGGGTGCCCGGAGAGGCCCCGAGGAACCTAGCTGCCTCTCTCTCTGCACCTGGATTTCCTCATCTGGAAAATTGGGACATTACTGCTCCCGCTGTCACTGTCTGCTTTTCAGGGACAGAGGAGAGGACAGAGAGACTCGCCTATGTGAGGGGCTTGGAGCTTTCTGATTATATCAAGGTCAAAGTTCTGAGAACAGAAATTTCTAAACTACAGGGAAAAAGTGCTTGATCTCTGAAAATGCTGCCTTTGAAATCACAATGCCGATGTGATTTCTGCCCAAAGGGATTTTTTTCCCCCAATTAAAACTGCCCGGAAACTGGGGCTCAGGTGGCCACGCACATCCATATGCAACATGGCCAGGGTCACTTGCCTGAGCCCTCAGCAACCAGAAGCCCGCTCCTGGTTGCCCCAGTACAAAAGAGCAGAGGGCAGCAGGGCCCGACAAGGGTGAGCTGGCCCGGGTTTGCCGAGCACCACAGGGAGCGGTCCTCTTCCGCCTCCCAGGTGCTACTGGCCCGAGCGAGCGAGCTATGTGGCTGGCCTCGGGCCTGGGAGAACACGTAGCAAGTCCCCTGTCTTGTCCTTGGGAAGGGTCGCCCCCGCCATGCAGCACAGCCCACCTGGCTTACCAACAGGCAATCAGGCCCTGAGGAATCTGATAAACAAATGCACTGAAAGTTGTCACTAAAGGAAAAGCCGCTTTCTAGAATCTTTTGTAGAACTATTAATTCATTTCAAGACAGACTCCTGGATATCCTTTCAATGAGGGTGGAAGAAATTCACCAAGGCGAAGAACCTAAAACAGTTCATGCCCTTGGTATCATCATTCTCCTGCCATCACTGGGCTGGGTAAAACCTCAGACAACACCATTCTGACCCTTGCTCTTCGTCTGGAAAACACTGAGAGCAGACACGTTCTTTCAGGTCTGAAGTTGTCAGGAAGAGCCTTCTAAAGAGGGTCTGATGGCCTCTCTCAGTTTCTCCTTCCTTTTCCCAAGGGCTTCTCCCCAAGACACTTCTTTCCTCACTATCAGAATTCAAACGGCTGAGGACACCATTTTGGCCATGGGGACAATATCACGTGAATAAACTTTTGGTTGCACTGGCCGGGAAAGCCTACGGCAGGTGCCCAGGAGACACGGGCCTGTCCAGGTGCTTCTCTATCTTTCAGACCCGGGTGATGTGCAGATCCAGGCGGCGACACACACACACACACACACACACACACACACCAGGAGCTCACACGTCATCCACAGCAAACGCATGGGTGTCCCCTTTCTCTGCTTCAGCCCAAAGCTAGAGGCTTGGGTGGTGTATATTAAGTAACCTCGCCAATCTACACTGTGGATTCAGTCAGGGAGGGGATGCAGGGAGGGCTCCTTCGCTCCACCTGTGGAGTGAGGGCTGGATTTCAGGGAACTGAAGCATTCTGAAAATACCCGTTCCATCAGACACCACGGCAAAGCCATTTTTGGCAAATCCATGACAGTCAGAGCTATAAAGATCTCCATTTGTCAGCTGGCCAGCCTTTCTTGAATTACTTGAGTATTTCTGAAGTAAAGAAAAATCCTGTCGTTCTCTGAAATTTTCCTAGTTTGCTACTTGAGCAGAGTCTCCCCCCCCCAAACTGTGCTGTTTCTACACTCGTATTTTTCAAGAATAAGCAGATGTAGAAGCAGCTCATATCGTCTCTGCATTAGCCTATGGCCAATTCTTGGTTGGCAATTAGTGTTTTCGCTTTGAGTGTAAGAAACCCAAAGATTTCCAAAACCAAAGATACGCAAAAAGCAAATTTCTCGGCAGGGTACAGACTGTTCCCTCTATGCACACTATAAAATATTCTTTAATAATAGCTCCGTACCTAGCAGGACTTAACAAGCAACTGTTCTCTTAACTACTACCTTTGGATCCTTAAATGTATGGGAAGTATTTTGAAACCTGGCAGAATTAAAAAGGTGTCTTAATTCACTTGGAGTTTCATGTCTGCCACATGCAGTTAGGTTATTTAAAAATTAAAAAAAAATCTAATTAGTGTTAAGTAAGTAAAAAAGAAAAGAAGTGAAGTCAAACTCAGCCTACTCGGGAAATATTGCCGATCCCAAATGAGAAAGCTCTTCATCTTCAACTGTGAAGCCATTACAGTTAACCTGCAGTGAGAAAGGGTGAGAAAGAAACAGGTGAGCTGAAGCTTCTCTTTGGATAGAAATCATTCTTTAATTTTGACCTTTTACATACAAATTAACTAGGACGTTCCAGTTTAGGGATGTAAAAACCTTTCTTTTGGCCAAGGTATCCTTGGCTCAAACAAAACTGACCCATCAATCTCATGTGTAAACAAAAGCAGAACTGTTAGGAAGGAAGCACCTTTAGTGTAGCCGACCTACTCCCATACGCACAGTGGCCTGAGGCCACCACAGCTGTGAAGGCTCCAAGGACTGAAGTTTGGAGTTACGACACCTGGAGTCCAATCCCAATTATGCCACAGATTGGCCGTGTGATCTTGAGCCCATCACGGAGACCCTCTGTCCTTGATTTTCTCCCGTTAAAAAAGAAGCCATGACCCATGAGGATGTAATGTATGGGATGGGGAACACAGTCAAGAATATTTTATTAACTTTGTAAGGTGACATGATAACTGGACTTAGAGCAGTGACCATTTCTCAATGTATACCAGTGCTGAATCACTATGTTGTATACCTGAAGCTAACATAATATTGTACGCCTATTATACTCCAGTAAATAAAACATTAACAAAAAAGAAGTCACTTAATCCAGGACCTACCCCATGAGGTGAGGTGGTAAATGGGAAAACCCTGCCACAGCTAATCTAACTGCTGCCCATCCCCTCGAGAGGCAGAGGAGCCAAGGGCCTGAGGCTAAGGAACAGAGGCCTGCCTTTCATGTCTCAGCCCATATAAACCACTGGCGACTTTCTCAGCCTTAAAAAGAAATGTTACATTGAAAAATGCCACGAGCAACTCTCAGGCTTGTGGAAGTCTAACCTAGAGCAAGCAGGTACAAATGAGGACTGTATATCCCCAATTTTATGTTTTTCCATAAATTCATTCTTTCTACCGACATTCACTGAGAGCCCTTACAGGCTGGGCACTGGGCACAGAAGGATGAACAGGCCAAAATCTGCCTCGAGGAACACCTGGTCTACTGGGAGACAATTCAGCGGGTATTTTCCCTTTGTAGCTAAGATTTCAGAACTGGAAGGGGGCTCAGTCTTTTTACTTTTCAAATGATGAACCTGAAGTCAGAGAGGAGCAGTGACTTGCCCAAAGCCAGTGGCAAAGGCTGAGACCCCCGCTCCTGCCAAGCTGCTATGAAGGCTGGGTGTGAGGCATGCACGCTGATCGCTTTCACCCCATGGGCCAGAACCATGCTCTTCCATACTGGAGAGACCGCATGGGTACGTTTCAGGCCACCAGATGGGCTTTTTAAAACTAGCATCCACTGAGCGCTTCTTCTGGGCCAGGCCCTATGCTAGGTGCTACATATTTACTCTCATAAATCTGCAAAACTGCTCTGACATAACCCATTTTACAGATGTGGAAACTGAGGCTCAGGGAGAGGTCAATGATTAAGAACTTGCTCAAGGCCATGTAAGTAGTGAGTGGCAGAACAGGAGTCAGAGTTCAGACTAGACATTCAGACAGCAAAGTTCTCAGAAACACAGAAGAGTTTCACCCTATACCATTTTCCTCTGAAATTGTTTTGATCTAGGAATATTAATAAGGCAATTTTCCATAAAATTAAAAGGCCAATGTCAAAGGCTTAGAAATCTTGGCACACAGAGAAGTAAAGGCTGTGATGGGTTTCATTTGTGGTTTTTGCAATTCAACATATTTACAACCAGTATTTACAATTTTCAACGTAAAAAGAGATTGCTGCAGGTTGGAACAATGGACAGCCTTTGAAGTCTGAGGTATTGGGCATTTCTATGCAGAAGACGTAATGTACTATTTTTTGTGCCATCTTCAAGTACCCCAACCTGTTGTGTCATCAGGACATTAACCAACTACCATGAACCAATGACCCACAACCAACATTAGGTAAGAGTAAATTAGGATTCTCATTCATTCAACAAAACGTACTAGACCATGAACTATGTGCCCTGCACCATAGTAGGTCCTGAATGATCTACAGACAACCTCAGACCAGGTAGTAACATGCCTCAGCAGTGTCTGCAGAAGGAGAGAATGAATAAGAATCTAGCAACAATTTTCAAAACTGATGGAGGGACAGACAGCTCCTCACTAACTCTAAAGGGTAGGAGACTCACTCCTTTGCCTCTTAGTCTCTTCCTCTGCATGGAGCTCAACTGGATCAGTGTATGACTCCAAATTCCTTCAGGCTTCAACGTTCTACGACCCCTGGTTGCTCGATTACCTCCACCCTCCACCCTCCACCTCTCACTGTGGAAGTGTGAGTATGTTTCTTCAGGAGCAAAGGCTCCTATAAGACAGCGTCATCACTGTTCCTTCCTGGGAGATGGGGATGGGGTGCAAGCCAAACTGCATAGCAATTTCTCTGCCAGTTTTCCCTCCCCTCTGAAATATCCCTAGAGAAGAAAAGTGAACTTACATGTTGTTAAGAAAGATGCATGGGTCATAGTCCTTTCTTTCAAGTCAAATCAGGCATAAGTGCCTTGCTAAAGCTATTCTCATAATTAGCATTTAGACCAGATGTAGGATGCACACCAAAAATACACTTCCCAACCGTACATATGTCCCCAGTGATTAAAGTGCACCTCAGTGCTGAGGGGTGCAGTCACCTTCTACGGCCAGCCCCTGCTGGGCCACAAGCTAACGCACGACGCCCTCCCACGAAGCAGCGGCAGGAGAGGGCTCAGAGGCTGGAACAGAGGACGCGCAGCTTGGGGCTGGGAGGCAGGACCAGAGGGTGGCCCGGGGCTGGAACAGCACTTTTCAGCTTTGCTTTAGTTTTCTCTGGGGACACTAAATGTCCCTTTTCAAATTCATATATTAAAAAATATATGTGCGTAGGTGTGTGTGTGTGTGTGCGCGCACACGTATACACGTGTATACACACGCACGCACAATCTGAGAATGGATATTACGATTTGATAAAATCTATAAAGGAATGAATTATTTCAGTTGTGTGTGTGTGTGCACGCGTATACACGTGTATACGCGTGCACGCACAATCTGAGAATGGATATTACAATTTGATAAAGTCTATAAAGGAATTAATTATTTCAGTTGTGTGTGTGCGCGCACGCGTATTCACGTGTATACACACGCACGCACAATCTGAGAATGGATATT
>NW_022589774.1:5611484-5653441 GCF_004348235.1 Phoca vitulina | reverse complement strand
CGTATTCACGTGTATACACACGCACGCACAATCTGAGAATGGATATTACGATTTGATAAAGTCTATAAAGGAATTAATTATTTCAGTTGTGTGTGTGTGAATATATATGTGTGTGTGTGGAGATATATATATATATATTTCTCCTGGATTTTCTGAGTCAGTCCAAATGTCAAAGTTTCTGAGTCATTTTCACCACAAATATACTTCTGCTTGTGAGATCAAGTGCCTTGATTTCTGGTTGTGAAAATAGGGTCCCATATCTCTTACACCAACACTAAGAAGTCATCAGCATACATTACTGTGCTGGAGGAAAAGGGATTCTTTTTTTCACAGCTAGAAGGGAAAATACACTGTATTTATTTCATCTCTCCTGGGTTCTCATATAACCATGCCCCCTCTAGTCCAGAAAAAGAGTCAGGTATCTCATTTTTTTTAAAAACAAATGGCAGATTAGTCAATTCCTCAACTTCCCACTGTCACCCAAATCCACTGTCTTAGGACATTTAGGAAAGTGTGTTGTAAATCCAGGATAATGTGAAAATCAGGAAAATCTACTTTAATGTTCATAAGTGGAATCCATTTTTTTTTTTTTTTTTACCAAGAAAGGCATTTTTTTTTTCTGATGATGACAGTCACAAAATAGAAATATATCTATAATATTATGTCCATCAAGGAATTCATCCAACTGACTGCAGTCATGCTCATGGTGGTTAAAGTGGATCGGAAAACAGATGAAGATTCACTTCAGTCTTTAGAGGTGTAATTTTTGAAGTGGAAGAATTATGGGCGCTTTTTAATCTTTTTCTTCTTTTTAGTGTTTAAGATTTTATTTATTTATTTGAGAGAGCGAGTGAGCGTGTGCACGTGCTGGTGGGGGAGGGGTAGAGGGACAAGCAGACTCCCCACTGAGCAGGGAGTCCGAGGTGGGGTCCCAAGACCCTGGGATCATGACCTGAGCCTCAGGCAGACGCTTAACCAACTGAGCCACCCAGGCGCTCCCTTTTGAGTGTTTTCTTAAGTTATACACACTCATTGTAGAAAATTCAGAAATTTTCTACAACTCAGGAGATAATCACCTGTGAACTTCTACTGAATCTTTTTTTTAACATATCTATGTGTATTTTCATATTATATACATTTTTATCCTGCTTTTACACTTACAGCTATATCAATGTTTTGCACATCTTTAGACATTCATTGAAACAAAACATAGAGGCCATATAACCTTCCATCATAAGGCTATGCCATAATTTATTTTCCAAACTCCTGTACTGCTGGCCATTTATATTTCCTTTTTTGTTTTACTTTTTTTTTCAGTTTTAAAAAGAACCCCACAATAGACCACTGGCGTGTCAATTACTGTCCATAGTCTCTGATAACTTCTTTAGGACAGATTCCTGGAAAGAGAATTACTGGGTCAAAGGGTACACAGGCGAAGCTGATTCTGTTCTAAGACCAAGATGGGTAAGCAGCCACCCGAGGTCTTTTGTGGAGCTAGAGACGGAAGGTTCTGGCAGGGGAACGTAGCTGTGTGCACCCATTCAACAGTCTTGCCGTATTTCTCTCTCTGGGCAGGTCACCTTCAACTACAGGTTCGGCTTGTAGGGGAAGACGCAGGCTATGTAAGGGAGAAAAATCCGACCCGGCAAGTCGGGCCAGGAAGAACCACCCTCGCCGTGAGAGCAGCATCTCTGCACCCAGACTGCGCGCAGACACGGAGTGATCGCCGCACCTTCTTCTTCTGTTCCAGCCGTGCCTACGTCATAGCCTCTCCACACGGCTGGTTTCCAGGGCCTCGATCACTTCTAAGTTGCTCTTATCTAGAAGTCTCTCTAATTTTTTTATCAGATCTGCTTTTGGTAAACATAGACTTCGCTAAAGACGTCTTACCGTCCGTAAAGACTAACTGTCCCGAGACCCACTCGGGCTCCTCTCTGTGGTGACGCTCCTTCCTAGGGCTATCTGAGAGGGCCTCCCTCTTGGGCACATCTGGGTTTGCCTATGCTTTATCAACACAGTGTTGGTAGAAGAAAACACTACTGTCAGAATGGAAGGTTTAAGAGAAGAAACATAAAATTGAATGTGGGAACCTCAAATGGTCTTTCCTTTCACAGAGCGTCTAGCAGGCCACAGTACTGGAGCGCTGACAACCCCTCTGTTGGCATAAACTCTTTCTGTGGCAAGAGGCAGAGGTCAGGTAAATTACCTATGTACCACCCATCAAGGAGGGCCAGCTCAAGGTCTGCTCAAGGTCACCTAGCAGGGCTATGCAAAACAGGGTCCAACAGGTCAACAGCCTTGTCATTACAGAAGCCATCAGTCTATTTCCGTTCATCTTTACCGAGTGTGTGCTGGGGAGAGGGACTTGGGCAGGGAAAGGCTAGCGGAGGGTCACCGGATGCTGGCATTCTTACCTGTGCAAAGAGGACCACCAAGCTATCACTGTCCGGGAATTCAAGGTGCTTGGAGTAAAAGTGATGAAGTGCAGCAATATCACTCTGAATCAAGTCTTTCTTCTCATTGTCTAATTTATCCAGATCTGGGGATAAGCAAACCATTATTCACCAGGTAGAAAACTCTGGCTTTCTAACTACATCCTTGTCTTACTGTAAATGGCATGGAGGGAGGAAAAACAAAAACAAAAACCCATGGAGCCCCCAGAAAATATTCTTCCCCATTACTTGGTGTAACTGATAAATTCTAAGCAAAGAAAAGCATGCTATTTCGTTCTTCTCTTCCTCTGACAGCTGGAAGTCACTCAGGACATGAAATTTCAACTGATCGTGAGCAATGAGGTCAGGAATGAATGCCTAGCGCTGATAAGCAGCCTCGGTCTAGTGTGACCCCCTCCCCCCACCACTAGCCCTGGAATCTGTGTCATGGTCAAGGAGCTAGACAGCCCTGATTTAATGCCTTTCAGTAAGGACACCAGCTGTTTACAGGACTGCAATTCAGTGAAGATACAAAAATATTCAGCATGCCAGGAGAGCCAGCAGGAGATAGCTCGGGATGCAGCAATTCATCTGAGAGTTCCTACTTCCCCCTAATGATTTCCTAGTCATCATGTCAATTCAGGGGGGGAAAAAAAAAAGTTACAGTCATTTCTCAAAACAGGCACATGAGTCAAAGTAGAAACTATTCCTTAAAATCCCCAGTACCACGAGGAATACGAGCTTCCTGTGCCTTTCCCCAACCCTGCCTCGTCCACAGACGTGTTGCTGCAACAACTGCTCGGCCAGTCACAGACAGACTTACGTGATTCAAACTCCTTCACAGCCAACAGCTTCTCGGAAGGTGTTCGCTCTGGGTGCATCTGCTAGTAATCGGGAAGAAATCACACAGATGGAGATGTTAACCACCAGGGCAAAGAGTAGTGCTTTCACTGTTACATCGACATGAAGGAAGAGCACTGATTCTCAATGGAGCAAAGAAGACTCTCCCAGGAGTCCTGCCATCAGGCGCCGAGAGTGTCTGCCCAACGCCCAAATCGGAAAGACTCTTCCAGAAAACTTTCTAAAGCGGCTGCCACATTCCTGACACCCTGACAGTGAGACGTGCACAGAGTAGGCTCAAAGATGCCTGCTACGGGAAAGAAGAGTGGCGAGAAATCAACTTTTTAGGGACCCGACTTAAAAGGACTCTGAGTGTACAGAGGAACCATCCTATTTATTATTTCTCCTTCTAAAAAGGAACAAAATCAAACCCCCCATCCATTTTACACTTTCTTTAAGCATAGGCTAAAATGATCTCAAATTCTGTGTTTCAAAAAGAACACTTTTGGTGGTATCTGTGAGCCCAGATTCACTTTAAACGTGTTGCTGGCTTTGTTCTAGACACCCCAAGAGGAGCTAACAATAGTAAACCTGCTAGGCTTTGAGAACATGAATAAACTTGGTGTTGACAAGAGTTCAAAAGCAGAGCTCAAGAGCTGGCCTGAGGCCGTGTCTTTGTCATCTGGCTATTCAATCTGGGGATACAGGTGGTCTAGCAGGACGCTCTCACCTCCCTAGTTAACATGTTAAGCTTCCCCTTGGTAGTTGGGTAGCCTGTCTCCCCTAATCCTTTGCAAGCCACTAGAATACAAATGGTCTGGTTTTTCTAATCATCAAGTCCTACTGAGATGAAAAGATGGCCAGGTAACTTTTAATTTAATAGACTATCAGTAGTAATAGTAATTATAATACAAGTTGAATGAAACTGGCATAAACTCATCAGGGCCTTCAGACCACCCCTCCTGGTGCCAAAACATTTCCATTGTTCTTTTTTGGAGCAGAAATCTTCCATTCACAGGATACATTTCTGTAAGATTAGTTAAGTCATCTTGCCTGGGAAAGCTTTTCATTCAGGAAAGTACACCAGCTTCTTCTGAATTCTTAACCACAATACTATAAATGCCACCAAAGAGTGTGAGGCGGGCAGGGGAGAACCAGCAGACTGGGCACCGCACCCTTCCCAAAACACTCACAGATCTTACTGCGATGGCCTGTTCACCCTGACACCACGCCCAGGCACACCACCTCCTACCCTTTCCTCCTGACCAAGAACTCAGCATATATTTAAAAGATAATTGTTAGTAAGGACTCAAAAGTTAACATCCTCCTAGGAAAACAGTTTGGATGTTTTTGATCTCACCCTACAGGCAACCCTTGAATCCTCTGCTTATCCCGGAGCGGATGAAGTGGCATTTCAGCAAGCACCTGACCCACGCCGCACATAATGGAACAATGACCTCAGAGTTTGGAAATGTTCTACCTCTGTTTATGCGGCCCAGAATCCTAACTTGGGCCGGGGACAGATATGTACCAATCATTACAATCCCATTTGGCTTAGATAAAAAATAGGAAGTTTTAAAGGGAGGCAGGGTGGCAGGTATAAAGAAGAAGTGGATGAAATTTCAGCTTCAAGACCTGTACAGTATTGGGACACCTGGGTGGCTCAGTTGGTTAAGCAGCTGCCTTCGGCTCAGGTCATGAAGTCCCAAGGTCCTGGGATGGAGTCCCGCATTGGGCTCCCTGCTTCTCCCTCTGCCTGCCACTTCTCTTGCTTGTGCTCGCTCTGACAAATAAATAAAATCTTAAAAAAAAAAAAAAAAGACATGTACAGTACAGAAGCCCTGCCACCAACTTCTTAGTAGCAAGCACCTCCTCGATACGAGCAGGCACCTCTGCAGATCTATGCCTTCTAAGCACCATACAGCCTATTACACTGTGTCACAAGGACATGTCCTACGGTACTTCTCCCCCATCTTTTAGTTTGGTCCTTTGGAGATCCGGCACCTCATTAGCCCTCAGTCAGTACGGACTGACCAAAAAAAGGCGGAGGATTCCAGTCCTGGTATCATCTTTGGAGGAAACTGTTCATGGCCATCATCTGTTCCCCTTGGGGGCATTTCTTTCTCTACTACTTCTTTCTTTTACCCTCTTCCTCTCTCACTTTGCCTCGATTTCTACTTTTTTCCACTCCTTCCCCTTCTCCTTCGCATCTGCCATGCTGGCTGTTCCATCCCGTTCCCTGCCTGCCTAGATGAGAGCAAGTAAAGAGACGGCGATGGGGAGGAACAGGACACTGCTGGGAGGAGGGACAGGGAGCAGTCCAGGTGTCAGAAAGAAAGGGGAAAATCACAAAGCTTCTCAGGCCAGTCTGGTTCCCTAAGATGCTCCAGTTATTTTCACTCAGGTCTTCACGCTGTGAAAGGCCGTATTTTTCTATGTAAACCTGTCTCATAAAAAAAAGTTCAGAATTTAACAGCTGTGGCTGCATTCCTGACCTGGGGTAAGTGACATCCTCATTGCACAGGGCAAACAACAAACCAGCTTCTGCCTGGAGTGTTATTCCCACGCCTGTCCATAGGGACGTGACGGGAAATAGAGTCCAAGAATGTTTAACAAGAGACGATCACCACAGGCCACTCATCTTTCTGACCTTTAAGGAAAAGAAAAAAGAAAGTACACTTGAACACCATCCCATTTCCTCACCTGTTTGGCCAGAATCCTTGCAGTTAGCCTTACAGTCTCTGAGGGATTCCAGTTTTCCCCAAAAACAACCATGGGAGAACATTCCAGCTTGTGCATGGGCCAATCTTCTTTCTGGGAAGGTTAAAAAAAAAAAAAGATTAAACACACACACACAGGAATAAAGTTCAAGAAGAGAGGATGCAGTAAGTCCTTCTAGTTAAGGTCAAGTGAAATATGTTTCCTTTTGGAAAACACGGTGAAGCTCACAAAAGCTAGAGACAAAAACATCCTTTAAGATAGAGACGGTTATATGACCTTGACTCGGGCCTGGCCAAGGTTGTTGGGATGAGAAAATCTGCTTTGTGTTTTTTCATCAAGCCTCTCGTCTTTCTGCAGCCTCTCATTATTCCAAACAACGCACACGGCTTTCCATTATCTGTGGGAGTTGTCAAACTGCAGCGGTGAGTGATTTGGGGTATTAGCCATTGATCTGGCCCTGCTCCCTCACAGTCCTGTTCTGCTTCTGTTCTCACATCAGGGCAAATCACTGAGAGCTGCACTCAGCAACTAGTCTCCTTTTATAGGTGACAAAAACAAAACACAAATGAAGGCTTTGATAGGGGCCCCCAAAGAGTCTGGCAGAGGAAACTACTGGGCATATTCAGGAATACAGATTCCCTGAAGATTCGTTTGACAACATAGGGACATTGTATTTCTTTTTGTCCCGTCTTGATGCTCTTATGCTCCAGGCTGAGGCACAAAGGGTATGTGCTCACTATTGGCAGGGTAGAGACACTGTCCGTGGGGATGGGCGAGGCTGAGGGAGGAAGGACACCATGGTCCTGTGGTGGCCATGGAGGACAGGAGTCTGAGGGCTAGGGGAGGAGCTGAAGATGCCCTCACTGGTGGCAAGGGTGGGAGGATGACTGAGAACGGACTGGACATCATGGAGGCCATTGCTGATTGACAAGAACCAGCGGTGCTGGCATGATGGGGTCAGGGGTAGGTGGGGGTGTAGGGGGGACTCCAGGGAGAGCCAAAGCAGAGCTGGAAACTGGGAGGAATGGGTGAAGGCTTGGGGGTGAAAGGAGGAGGGAGGATGACTTTTGAGGTGGGAAATATCACAGCACATGATATACGGATGGGAGTCTGCAGACACGCTCTCTCTCAATGGAAGTGGGCATGTCCTGTTCTTCCCTCAGCCTTCCCCACCTCAGAAAACAGCGAGTCTGTTCTTTCAGATGCTCAGGCTAGAACCCGGGGTCATTCCTGCCGCCTGTCTCCCCTCCCACACTCCCCAATCACTCCAGCACATCCATTTTCCCTGCCTTTGAACAGACCTAGAACCTGATCACCCCTCGTCACCCCACCTTCCTACCCTGCTGCAGCCCCAACACCTCCCACCACCAGTACTGCGCATGCCACTGCGCATGCCTCCTACCCGGATGCCTGCTTCTGCCCCTGCGGACAAGGCTCAACAGAGCAGCAGGCTAGTCGATCCTGCTACACAGAACTAAGATCATGCCAGTTCTCAGCTCAGAACCTTCTAATGGCTTCTCATCTCAGAGCAAAAGGCAAGGGGCTTAAAGATGACTGAGAAGCCACTCATGATGGGAGCCCCCCCGCCCCCCCCTCTACTCCTCTGACCTAATCACCTTCTACCATGCTCTCTCTCACCTCAGCCCCCCGGCTGCTCCTTACACAGACCGTGCATACTCCTGCCTTAAGACCTTTTGCACCTGCTGTACTCCTGGCTAGTGCCCTCTTCCCCTTGATACCCATTTTGCTCCCTAACCCTTCCACATCTCTGGCTCAAACGTCACCTTCTCAAATGCCTGCCATGAATACCCTACTAAAAATAGCACATGCCCATCCCTGTCCACTTCCTTGCTCTCTACTTCTTCTTAGGCACTTCTCACCACCTGATATACTACATATTTATTAGTTTTTTAGTATCTGTCTCCCCCTATTAAAATAAAGAAACTCGGTCTGGTGTGGGTTTTTTCCCACATTTATAACCCCAGAAGCTAGAACAGGGCCTTGCATTTACGAGGTCCTCGATAAAGTTGCTGCAAGAATGAAGATGTCTCCTTGTCCCCTGCCCCCCACCCCCACCCCAAGAAGGAAGGACACGACGTCACTTCATGATTTAATGCGCTACGTGGCACAGGCCATTGGCTCAAGTTCTGTGCCAAGATGTTAAATAACGCCCTGCCGAATATAACTAAAAGTAGGGAGAGAAAGAAATGACAAGATATGCACAAGGGAGAAGGGGATGTGTTTTTAGCCAAAGCCTGAAATGAGAGCAGGGTGATCAGGCAAAGAGGGAAAGACCAAGAAGGCTTCAGGGCTTGGGGCATCTGAGGGGAACGGGGACCCCCAGCTGGAGACAGATGGATAATTAACAACCATGAGCACGTGTCCAGGGTGAAACCAGGAATCCTAAGAGAAGGCCTTTGCAGGGCCTTTGAGATACTGGTTTCCTGGACAGTAGGGCTTGTCATCGGTGTTCAACAACAATGACTGGGAGAAGGAAGTTTAATACTAACCTTTCTTACCATGATTTATCTATTATTTAGTAATAGAATTCATTAACAGCATATAAAATCAATGTTAATATCAGCAACACACAATGCTGACATTTACTGATGTGAATGTCCTCAAAGGGAAGGGAGCCTCTGGGAGGAGAGCAGAGTGCTGTCAAGTCAGTGGACCCTGGTCTGGGGCTCAGGAAACCTGCTTTCTGACCCCCGCTCTGCAGCTATGTGACACCAGGCGGACCTCTTAATCCCTCCGCAGCTGTACCCTTGGCTGTCAATAACGTAATCCCTAAGTTACTTGGCAGGTCCAGAATTCTGAGGCTATGATTTGACACCTTCCGACAGTGATAATGAGATCGGAAGCCTGAAGAGGACCAAGACACGTAAGACCTTCGTACGGGGACAATCAGGCATCCGTGCAACCACAAAGGGTCCCCGTCAGAATCCAATCAGCTCATTCACGAGAAGCATTTAAAACAGCGCCTGGCATGTGGTGCACCCTTAAAACACGTGGGTACCTGTTCATTCACTCGTTTGTTCGTTCGTTCGCTCACTTATTCATTCATTCAATGAGCCCCGCAACTGACCCTGGAGGCAGGGAGGGGAGTAGTAGTCTCGGACGTGAAGTAGTTTGTGACTGTGTCTGGAGACACGTATGTGACACAGATCCACACAGCCATGAAATCAGAGCGCAATAAATTCACTGAAGTGTGCAATCACGGACGTGTCATCAAGGGAAATGTCCCCAGATAAGTTGTCACCTTCTTCGGGAAGGTGGTGAGAGATGTGGATGAAGGGAGGAATGACAGAGATGCACCTCCACAGCACTGCTCTGTTTTAATTCTTTAAAAAACAAAAAAAAGGTGGGAGGGAGGCTATCACGTGGCAGGAGCGTCAGTGAGGTTCTGGGAGCATCAGGACGTGCCGTCTTCTGTCACAGGGATGGTCCACGTACCGGAGAGAATCTGACAGTGGCAACTTGCCCTGGTTTTGACTAGAAAAACTTAAATAATCAGAATGGACAAAATTGAAAAAAAAAATTAGGCTATCCTGATGAATAGGAATGAATAGTATCAATGAATACTTTTTGTTTTGTTTTGTTGTGCTTTAGTATTGGGGCGGTTTCTTCGTACACAGAGTGGTTTTGCAAAGGCTTATGCTTTTTAAAACATTTTTGTCAGTTTTTCTAAAACTTTTTCAAGTATTTTTCTTCAAAAGTCAAGCTATTTCTCCTGTCCTAATTGCAATCTTTTTACAATTTTATGTAAATGTGGATCCTATTTGTCCAGAAAAGTAATATACAAATAAACGGACAGGAAAGACTCAGACAGATACCAAAGTGCTAATAGTGATTTTCTTGGAAGGACAAGATTATGGATCCTCTTTCTGTTCTCATATCAGACTATACTTTCTGATTTTTCTAAAATGAGCATAGATTATTTGTGCAATGAAATTAAATAATTAAATCTATGTAAAAGGAAGATACAGAAATTGCTGTACCCTTTTTAAACTTCAAAGTCATTTTCAGCCAATGTAGTAACTGCTCTGCATGATTTTCCTGTTTGTGCACAGACAAAAATGCTTCAAGACGAAAAAAGAGTTGTAAAATTGTCTCATGGTGAATGCTGGTGCACCCTGGAAGAAACGACTGACTGTTATTTTGTCCAGTTTTCTGCTGAGCGAAAGATAATGCTGTCTGCCTGGACAAGGAGATTGGGTTTTTATTGCGAAGTCCCCTTTCCTAACTCTTGCACCTGGCATTTCTCATGCTATAATGGAGCTTTCAAAACAGAGGTAGTCTATGTGGACAAATGCATGGGACTTCCTGAAATGTGGAACAGTAAGAAAACCTCATGGGATTTCTGCTGCCACTAACATTTCATCAAGGGGAAGAGTGCAAAAGGAGTCAGGTGCACACTGACCAACTCACACGAAGGTGACTGAGGCTGCTGAGCCCCCATCACAAGGATATGTGCTTTGTTTTATGTTCCCCTGCAAGAGCCATGGGATGGGCTCATTCATTCATCCACATGTTTTCCTACCGGTGATGTAAAACATTTAGAGAAAAGAGTGATCAAGTTCAAGATGCTTCCTAGGTTTGGGTTAAGGAACCAAAGTGAATTTAACCAGGATTGAACCTACAACTCTGGCCCCATTCACTAAATCACCCATAACAACAAGAAGGTCAGATGAGCATTTCTTAGGCATCTTCTACACTTCAGTTACTTTCGCGTCAATGACGAATGTCACACATTTTCTCACGTCCTTAGTCACAAGCTCCTCACACATGCTTTTTTATCCCCATCAGGGCACGCCCCTTACTTTCAAAAACACACTCACAACCCCACCTCCGTTTACGCATCACAAATAGTTTCTTCTCTATTTGTTAATGTTAAGAAATAATACCCTAGAAAGTTCTATTCTACAATGAGTCCTCTATAAATTAACTTTGTAAAACTCTTCTCTTGAACATGTCATGGTGCAATTTAATGAAGAAGTCTAAGTGAGGAAATAATATCCTTAGCTTTCCAGGCATATTTATAAAAATAAATATAGTTCATTAAAACACACTGGTTACAAAATAAGCCTAACTAAAAAGGAACTTCTATTTCTTTTATGTTTCCTCCCATTATCCTTTCATGCATCATCAATTAAAATCTTTCCTCTGGCAGGATCACACGGAGTCAAGTGAATGAAGAGAAAAGTAAATGGGACAAGATATCACCAAATTGTATAAAATAAAGCGAAATCCTAAAGCACTGCAGTTAGAGAGAGGGCTTGGGGAGAGTGCACGTAGTGGCTGGGGTCTACGGAGATGCTGTACTCCCTGGGAAGAGGACACCCTCGGGGAGGAGTGTGTGCCTTAGCACTCTTGGGGAGATTTTTGGCAAAGACGACACCAGAAGGGGCTCTCCCCTTTCACGTCCACTGAAGGCCACTTCTCTTTGACACGCTCCCATAGTGGCCCCTCTTCCCGAGGGCCCTCAGGGACCCCCAAGCACGGTGCTGGAAAGTGGTGACAGCCTTCCGCCAGCAGTCTGTACAGCCTAGTCCCCACTTCTGCCACTGTGACCTTGGGCAGGTCACCCAACCACTTGTGGCCACTGTTTTCTTCTCTACTCACATGCTGGACCCATTAACCTTCACTCTGACCCCCACCCCACCTCTGCTGTTTGATGCCCAGGCCTGCACCCCAGGTGGGCGGGGTCTATGTGGTCGTGGGGAGCAGCCGAGGGCCCTGGTGTCTTAGGTGGAGAATCACTCAGTCACCTGCCTCTTCCCATCGATGCCCTTGTTTTGTACAGCACAGCTCCCCCTTTGATCCCACCCAAGCACCCCCTTAGGAGGAACCCTGAACACACTTTTATCTGGAGCAAATGCCCCAGATTCCTCCCTAATGATTTTATGTATGAAGCTCCGGAACTACCATTTCTTTCTAGGCACTTTTATTAAACTCTTAGGACCATTCTAGGTCATTACAATCCACTGCCCTGCTCTTACTTAGTTCTTCAGCACAAAAGCATGGCAAACCTCAATGGCCATTAACCTCTCCCTTCAACAAAAGGAGACAGGTGAAACTTACAGATGAAATCCAGTCTGTCACCTCTAGCAACAAGTGGTATCAGGAACCAGGTATCACTTGTCATCTAGGAGGGTACTTTGGCCACTAGATACTTCACAGAAGCATAGCAAAATTGAATTGCAGAAGTACTCTCCAGGGCTGATGGGGCCCTGGCCCAAACACTGGGTAACTAGCAGGGAAGACCCTCCATCATGAGGTTGGACATAGCAAGCTGCCTTGGCCGAAGGCCTTTGAACGTGACTCAGCATCACAGAGCAGTACCCTCCACTCCAGGCTTCCCTGCTACCCAAGCAAGCTCATTAAGATTTGACTGCCCATACAATGTACAGACTGTCAAACTGAATGTACAGACTGTCAAACTGCTTGTGGTAAAGTGATACGCAGGCATCCTGGTACATCCAGGCCGGCATCTTTGGTTCGTGCAAACCCCCCTAGGGAGAGCGCCCCTCACTGTGTGCTCACAGATGAGCTTTCTGAGTCTGCAGCTTTGGGAAACTAGGTCCTGAAGGGCAGGGGACCCACATGGGCCACCTTGAAAACCCCATTGGACCACAATGGTTCATCAAAATAGTGTCATCCAGGGAGGCGTAATGGAAGAGTTAGCAGCATGATCGGAAGACCCAGAGATAACTTGGCATCTCACGCAGTCCGATACTTTCTATTAGTGCAGTGTTTACAGTGAATCAGAGAAGTTAAGACTCATTTTGTAACAAGCATGACTCACACAACAGTACACCATTAGTGTTCTCAGGTTTTTAGAATCCATCCATTCTCTTGGGGTAAAAGAAACAAAAACAAAAAACCCAAGTCCATCAAATCTAAAGTATGCTGTATACTTTATTCTTTGCACAGAGCTAAGCTTCGGTCCAGCCTAAATTACTGTCATAGTATTTCCCATATGTCCTCACACCTGTCCACAGCGTCATGATTATAGAGAGCTTTCATAGATCTCATATCACTAGGCCCCTACCATTTGTCAGGATAGGCACTATTGCCTTCATTCATGTGTGAAGAAACTGAGCTCAGAGAGGTCCTGTGGCTTGTCAAGTTCATGGAGATAGTAGATTGCAGAGATAGGATCATCTTCTATTCCGTGTTACATTGTCTGAACTCTATGTGATATTCCTATCTTGCTTCTCTAAAGAACCAGAATGTAATGAGTTAATTTTTCTAGAAGTATTTAACTTAAATATAGAAAGAACTAACTTATCATTCCTGGAATCAAATCATGGAATTCCCAGGGCTCACTGATCTCCCCAGCACCAAAGCAATCCAACCACAGAATGTTCTATCCACAACTGGTAGGAGCAAAGTATGATCTCTCCTCCTCAAAAGAAGTCACACTCCCTGAAAACTCAGTGATAAGCCCCTTTATATTCTCGCTGTCACACAGGCTGCCCATCTCTGGAAGCCTGCAGTGGGAGACATAGGGGAGTGGGCTGTGCACAGGGTCTGCAGAGCAAAGGGAGATGTCCCCAGGCCAATGGCTCAGCCTGTGCTTCATTCCAGCAAGGGGCCCGTGTGACTGGAGCTCTATGGTCAGATGGAACATCAGGGCTCAGCAACCTCTCCCACTGATAAATAACAATGCTCTTTGGGGACTTTTCAGAGGCCAACTGCATAGGGAGAAGAGAAAGAAAACAATGAAGTAGTGACTAATCAGAAATAGATCAGGGAAGGCGGTGGGGGGGGGGGGGGGGGGGGGGGGGGGGAGAGTGTGGGAGGTAAATGACACCAAACCTGGCAAGAACAATCACCAAATAAAGAGGTAAAGACTATGGAGAAAATCCTGTCACTTAGAGCCACTGTTTAATAGCATCAGCATTTCCCAGGGTCTATGAATAGGTTTCCATTTAAAAAAATAAAAATAGACTAAGGAGGGTATACAGATGTTAAAGATCATATTCTCCCTAAATTCAAATTGTTAGAACATGGAATGCGTTTTCTGTGGAATACCTATGAACATTCAGTGAAACATTCAGAATCTAGCAGACAAGTATGGAAAACAACACTCCTAGTCCCTCAAAGAGCTACCAAGAGTTCCTCCAAACTCCTCCTTGAGCTTCCCACTCCCACGTTACAGGATTCCCTGGAGACTTACCCATCGAACCAGATGGCCCACGGTCTACATGCAGCCCGCCTCCTGAGCCTGCCCAACCCTGGCTGCTTCCAAGGCACCAGCTCCAAGTACAGATTCGGAGCAGCCACCCCCGGGCTGTGCCAGGGGCTCACTGAAGTCTAGCTGGACTCAGACCGGGTTTGAACAGGCCAAGGGCGACATGAGGCCTACTTATGGGGATTTATAAAAATACAGACCTGTGAAGTGTAAAAATTAAAATATTTTAAAGATACCATTTTAGCATTTTTCATTTGTCATCTCCACAGTGTGCCATCTGCTGCTGGTGGCCTTGGGGGCAAACTGTCAACCTTGGTAATACACCTGCCTGCACCCAACATACCCTCCTCCAGTCTTTCCCCTTCTCCTGCACCTGCCTATGGCCCCAGAGTGTCGCTGTCTATCCCTGGCTGCCTGTCAGTCCTGGGCCAGCACTCAGGGGTATCCAGCCGCATCCGAGGCCCAAACTAAGCTTTCCAGGTCTGGCTGCAAAAGGGTGCTGGGAATGGCGTGACAAGGAAAGGACGGACATCAGGGTCCCAATCTTCAGCAGAAACAAGGCCCTCCCTACCAGTTGGCCCAGAACCTACCTGACACTCCACATTGCAGTAAAATGCCTGCTTGCATCTTCCACATTTGGACAATCCTTCTTTCCTTAAAAACAGAAAGGGCACTGTAGTGGCGAGAGGCACAGAAACGTGAAGCTGCACATTTTATCATGCAATAATAAAAGCCATCTGGTCGGGAAGCAGAGCCAAGATTCACCTTACCTTACTCTCCCACTGATAAAGTGGCATTTTCCCAAAGGAGAATTTTGACCAGATTCAGTCCTTGAGTAGCAGTAAGTTAGTCAAACAGTACATGCACCAATGTTTCCCGACCCTGACAGTGGGAAGGGCACCTTCCAAATTGACGAGCGGTGTGCTCTATGACTCATGAGCCTGGCCTGGAACACCAGAGCTTCCACATCACCTGTGGTAGTCTGGGGCAAGTCAAACGCTCTTAGGTCCTGATTTTCTCACGTACTAAAGAGGGTCAGAGATAAACAAAACCATCTTAGAGGTCTGACCTCATACAGACAGAGGATTGGAGGCCACCTGCACTGGTAAAAATGCAGTGTGAGTGACAACCTTTATTATTTAGAAATGCAAGTAAGGCAGAAGATGGAACAGCATAGGTCAATAATTACCATGCTGCCCAGAATGCCAAGTTTAAAAATAATGCAACCCAGGGGTGCCTGGGTGGCTCAGTCGGTTGAGGTCATGATCTCAGGGTTCTATGATTGAGCCCCGCATCAGGCTCTGCACTTAGCGTGGAGTCTGCTTACGATTTTCTCTCTCCCTCTCCCTCTGCCCCTCCCCCCACTCAAAATACATATATGTGTGTGTGTATATATATATGTATGTATGCATATGTACAATGCAACTCCGCAAGCAGAGACATATTCTTGGATAAAACATTACTGGATGTCAGGGCACCTGGGTGGCTCAGTGGTTAAGTGTCTGCCTTCGGCTCAGGTCATGATCCCAGGGTCCTGGGGTCGAGCCCCGCTTCGGGCTCCCTGATCAGCGAGAAGCCTGCTTCTCCCTCTCCCACTCTCCCTGCTTGTGTTCCCTCTCTCGCTTTCTCTCAAATAAATAAAATCTTAAAAAAAAAAATTACTGGATGTGATCGGTATCCACACCACCTCGTCAGTGTACTGCACTGAGTGATTCTTCTGCCTCTATGTAATGAGGTCATACCCCCCTTCCTTGACATATTACCTCCCTGCTTCCCATAAAGGACAGGGACTCTGTTGTTTCCCAACTGTCAGGTGCTAGTGTGTTTGTCGTGTTTGATAAGTCAAAGCTTTTTCAAAAACTCTGAAGCCACTGAATTAAACCCCACCAGACAGAAGCCTTAAACACATTCTTTTTGAGGTGCAGAATAACGGAATAACCGCATGGTTCAATCAGAGCAAGGGCTTCTGCCCACCGCCCTGAAGCCAGCCTTCCAACTTGAGGCAATGCCGACGCCTTGCCACGAGGGGCGCTGTCGCTGCTGCCAGGGTCTGTACTGCAGTGCAGGCCCCCCACCCCACCCCCCAGCTCACCGGAGGAGCTGCTATTCTAGAATACACAGGGAATCACGCTGCAGAGTCCTCCTCTGCTCCTTGTCAGCGAGCGGCAGTCACCACACTACTCCCACGGAACCGAGACTGCTCCCAAAATGCTCCTGTTGGAGCCAAACAGACTGCCTTGCAGTTTTCATGACAGCACTTGGATTCCAAGCAGCAGACTGGAGAATGTGTGGGAGAAAAACACATCTTGTGGTTGAGGCATAAATAAATATCCCGAGTTTGCACATCTCAATAGTTTAAAAAGGAACTCACTGATTTGGCGGAGTGGATTCTCTAGCCTAAAATACCTCCCCTCAGCCCCCTGCCCCAGCCCCGAACCAAGGTGCCCCTGAAGGGATCCTGACTCTGACTTTGCATTTTGCAATGAAAGAGAAACGAGACGGATGGTCCCTGTTCTGTTGCATTTTATAACGAGGAAGAAAGGACAGAAGAGACTGTATAGAAACAACTGTGAAGTGACTTGTAAGCAAGTGCTAAGTGATAGAGACCTTATAGAATGCCAGGGGATGGAAAGTAAAGAGGGGCCAAGCCAGGGATGGAACTTTAGAATTCTTTCCAAAAAGAGGTGCGTGTGGAAATGGATAATGGATGGGTAGATGCTACCTCATAAAAATGTCCATCTGAAGCAGTCGTTCATTAATGTTTGTTTTTGCAGGGGGAGAGGTCACAGAAGCTCTTTGAGAATTTGATTGAAGCTATTAATTCTCCGAACAACCCACCTTCTCCCCAACCCTCCAAAACAACAGAAAATTTTGTGAAATTTCAAGGGCTCTGAGCCACCTAAAGCCCATCCACGGACACTGAACAGCCTCTGAAACTAAAGTTAAGACACCCTGATATAAAAGATGAGAAAATGATCACAAAAATATCCTTATTAGCCCGAGATCATACCAAAAAGCAAGGATTCAGTGGCCTGTCCTGCAGAGGCAAGCAGTAAAGTTAATACGAAACCAAGGCTTATTTTTAGCCTCACGGTAACATCCCAAGGGAGAGAAAAGGCAAAATTGGGCTCTCGAGAGCTAGGGAAGAACTCTAGTGGGATTTCATCAAAGCCAAAGGCCAGGCTTCATTCACCTTAGCCGGCTACCAAGTCCACAAGCCACAAACAACAAGAGACAGAAAGAAATGGCTAACTTTTAAGGGTTGGCAATTTGTTGCATAATTTCTAGAGTCTGTCCCAGTGGTTCTCAAATTGTGGTCTGGAGACTTCCGGGATCCTAGGAACCCTTCCCGGAAGTCAGTGGAGTCCAAACTACTTTCAAAGTAACACTGTTTTGACAACTGCACTGCAGCAGGTGTAAGGTGTAAAGGAGCCTTGGTATAAATCAAAGCAAATCAAGCTGTCCGTGCGTCCCTGTATTCTTGACTTCCACAGGCTCAGAGTTAAGGGGGGAGAAGGCCGATTTTACTTAAGAATGTCCCTGATGAAGCAGTAACAAATAGTAATTTTGTTCAGTCTCACGCTTGGGTATGTATCTCCTGACGTTCTGTGATAAGTTGGGAAGAACGCATCAGGTGTTTCTTCTGACCCTGAAGCGCGATGGCGGAAACCACCTGTGTGAGCGCTGGAGTCCTAAAGTGAACCAGCCCCCCTTCCTCTTGGAATTCCGTTTTTACCTAAAAGAACCACGTTACACAAACGGTGGTTATTCAGGCTTGAGGATTTGGCAGATATATGATGGAAATGAATGTCACTTCAAGGAAAACAACAGAAAATATGTGTGGCTAATGTTAAAATGTCGGCTTTCAAGCAAATATGAGAATTTTGGAAAATAAGCCTCTGCCCCTGTGAGCTTGACAATCTCTCATGTGACGAGATTGCCGGGGATATTAACAATTGTGGGGTTTTCTTCCCTATGGTTTGATGAGGTACATCGACTTTTACAATGTCTACATAATTCAGTGAACCAATGTTTTTCAAATGACAGGTGCATGATATTTTAAAAATAATGCATGGCTAAAAAAGTCATTTGAAGTGCAAGATAGACCAAGGAATTTCAACGTAACAAAGCACACGAAGTTCACATCATGATACGGCTTCAGATTGCACATTAAAGGGCCTACCCTTTAAGACAAATTCATTTACCAAGTTTTAGTGAATCAAAATTTATTCACAATTAACTGAAAAAGGCTATTAAAATATGCCTCTCTGAAAACGTATCTGAGACTGGATTTTCTCCACATATTTCAACCAAAACTACATACTACCACAGACTGAATTCAGAGGTGTATTTGAGAATCCAGCTGTCTTCTGGAAATCCAAACAGTAAAGAGATTTGTAAAACTGTGGAACACCACCACTATTCTAATTCTTTTGTTCTGTAAAATAGTTCTCAAAAAAAAAACAAAAACAAACCACATTATGCTAGCAGTAATAGCTGTTGTCATTTTAAACCGAATACTTTATAATTTTCTGTTTTAATTTCAAGTATGGTAAATATTCATAAACATAACCCATATGAACAAAAGCTCTTTGGAGTGCTCAATTTTTAAGAGTATAGAGGGATCCTTAAGACCAAAAAATATGAAAACTGATCTTAGTAAGTCCATCAGCTCTGTGAGAAAAACATTATTACTATTTTTCAAATGAACATATGAGGATCCAAAGGTGAAATATCTAACCCAACGTGGTCATTCAGCAAGTAGGTAGCAGAATCAGAATTCACATGTCGAGGTACAAATTTTGTCTTCATCACGCAAGAATATCCTTCCTTGAGTTATTGTGACAGTTATTCAGGAGGATCTACTACATGAAGCAGGAATCCTCTACGTGTTTGGATAACCAAATAGTAATAACAAAACATAAGGCATTCTTTACTCTCATTGGCATAACTTCTCAGTTCCAACGAAACCCCATTCATGCCACTTTGCTTCTAATACCCAATGGGGAGAAGCCAGGATCATTTTTCAAAATGAGATTTCTGGAGGGAACACCCCCACAAAGTGGGTTTCTCAACCAACAGTGTGACACAGTAATTGGTTTCACTTAAAATGCACTGGAATGAAGTAAGGATTGTGTATTTGGTCTGTGCAAACAAAGTCCTTCCCTGTCATTCAGTACAATACATCAAAGTGTTCCTCAGACAGGGCGAGTCCAAGCTGGAGCATGTCCACTGGGAACTGGGTGACAGAATATTATAGTTCTTACAAATTACCAAAAAGTTATGCCTGGCTCTGGGGCAGATTTGACTGTGTGTACGCTCATTTAAGCAACTGCCTGGTTATATGTGAATGTTCTTAACATACATCTTCCTGAGCCAAACTGCCTTCAGAGCAGAGAAGGAGAAAAGCTAAGTCAGTTACTGATAGTGAAGAGCATACAAATCTACTTTGATCTACTTCGGTATGAGCAACCTTAGATGAGGTGGGGTGGTGGCAGGAGAGGGAGTTCTGTTTCCACTATCTAGATGCGTGCCTCAGTTCCTTCCATAGCTAGGGAGAGATGGTAAACTTTTCAAAGTAAGTCTAACGGTTGAAACTCAAATTAAAATTTGCTGAGCTGGTACCTACATTGTGTGCGTGTGTGCATGTGTGTGTGTGTGAGGAAGGAGGACACAGAGATTTTGTGAGTGTTTGACTATTGCTGACCGAGACATTTAGCCAAAGAGAAACTTCATATGCGATATCCATTTTCACTGTAGGAACATACAAGGAAGGCGTTTAGAATAAACTCTGTTCCTACACAAGACGCAGCCATAAATCTCTCATTTGCAATGTAACCTGACCTGAATTGTCCAGGAGGTTTGGGGGAAAGACTGCAAAACAAAGAAAACAAAATTCCTCTCAGAGAAAGACTAATAAGGGTCACTTGAAGGAATAAACTGAAATAACCCAAAAGGAATGGACCTCAAAGACAGTGAAGAGTGAATGCTACTAACCTCTCACGGTGTCTCAACCCATCTGGGCCTGGGGGAGGACCCAGCAACTCCTATTCGATTGGTCTGTGCTGGGATTTTTAAAAAGCTCTCCAGGAGATTCTAATCAGCTTCCAGAAGGCAGAACCACCAGCCCAGGCCTATGGTAATCCTTTCGGGCTGAGTGTTTCTTTGGGTGCAGAAGTTGCTGACTAGTGTTGAAGTAATTCTCTGCGATGCAGATTGTTTGCAAGGTAACTCATCTTAAGAATGAGCGGCACATTCTGGATGTATTAGGTTGTTGAGCGACCTTGATCAATGTTAAGGTGAGAATAAAGTGGCTGACACTGTATTTTCTAACTATGCCAAGAAAGTATTTTAGAAGCCAGGTGCAAGCTTTAAAAAAGAGAGCTGAGGCTTTTTCCCACCTCCTCCTGATTTGGGCTTCACAATTTAGGGTGAATATGAGGAGTTACTTCACCTCTCTAGCTCAAATCCTTTCCTCCTTCTGGTGCTTGAGGTGCTATGTGATCTTGGGCAAAGTATTAATCCTCTCTGGACCCTTTCCTCCACTGTAAAGATGCAGTTCCTGCCTCATAGTTTTGTTATGAAAATTAAATGAGAAAATACAAGTGAAGTGTGCTATCACGCTTCTCATTAGCCTCCACTCTCGTTTTTTTTTTAAGTGGTATCAACTACTGAACTGTTTTCAGTACGATCTCATTCAGACTCCTATTTGCAGACTTATGTTTCTAAAGTCTCTGTTTTATGGGCAAATATCTACCCTGCTGTGAACGGAAGGACTCTTTGAACTTAAGAAACAATTCCATCCACAAAGGGAGGAGAGAAATGTTCCAGGAAAGTGCAACTATTTGATTATCAGTGACTGGAACAGAACGCTGAAGACACGCTCCTGTCATTTTCTACTGAAGGAGACACATGCAGTGATTAATTTTCTTGCTTTTCAAATTTAGAAGCCATGAAGATCAACAAGTTAGAGATGTAATTAACAACTCCGGCTAGTTAATGCCTTGCCGCAGGTGCTGTTGGTCTAGATAAAAAGGATTTGATCCTGTAAGCTCCCCACTTTTCCGCTACTGAAATGAATGCTTAGTGGGTTTCACCATGAAAGAAAAGGAACCTGGCATGGAGGGGGTTTGCAATAACAATTACTTTTAACTAACGGTGACAGAAGAAGTGACAAGTATGCTCTGTTGAACAGAGGCAGCCCCAGCCAAATGAAAAAGAGAAAAGGAAAAAAGCCCAGCGGCGCAATATAACTTCACCATGGGTTGAAATAAGACAATCAGAAACAAAGTTAGCCTCCCACCCAGCGAGAGTGGTTACACTAGCAAATTTTTATTTGAGAGAAATAAAAATTGGAGGAATTGTGGCAGAACCCTATTATAACCCTGGTCAGGGGACAAGGATAATACTAAGGCTATAGGTTTTTGTGTAATAGTGAAAGATGCTCCGCATATCACTTTAATCCACAATGTAACAGTGAAACGGACCCACGTGCAGCGGGGAGCTTCTTCCCAGAGCCGTGCTGAACCTTCCCCTTCGCATTGGGCTTTGTTCTGAGGCTTGTTAAAAGTTAGAGCCCGGGGCCTCTTGGGGAAGCAGGAGATATTTAGGGCAGTAAGGCAGCAACTAATAGGTTTTCCCAACTATTGGAACAGGAGCCATGATTTACAAGGAGGACGTCGGGCTTGGTGGTCAGGGCAAAAAAATGGTTGGCCTTGCTATAAAATTCACAGGGCAAGGAGGGGTGACGTAAGTCAAAGGGCAGTAATTTTCAGCGCTAAGTTCCGGGGCTCTGCAGTGACTACGGTTAGTAATACAGCACTGTGTACTTGAACGCTGCTGGGAGTAGATCCAAATGACACAAAAGTAAGTGTGTGAGGTGATATGTTAATTATCCTGACCTTAGTAATCACTCCACAATGTATATCGAATGGTCATGTTGTATACTTTAAATACATAGTTATATTTGTCAATTATTCCTCAATAAAGCTAACAAAATCTTGTAAAACGACTCCACACATCACTGATTCGTTAAAAGTCAGCTCAGCAATGAAAAAAAAAAGTGAGGACACTGATTTAGGATTTGTTGTAATGCAGGCTCTGGTGGAGATGAAATCTGTCTTAGAAAGAAAAAAAAATTCATGAAGCTTATGGACAGAGGAGAGAAATATTCAGCCTAAGGTACAGTGAACATGAAATTACTCTGTAGCCGCTGGATGATGCCTACATGCCAACCTCACCTTGTAGGCCCCGTCAAATCCCCAACAGTTAAACCTGCCCAAAGAAGGCACGTATGGACTTGCAAAACTTAGCATTTCCATTTGGAAACATTTTCTATCTTAACTTCTGTGCGAGATCCGAATGACACTTACTTGCTACTTTTATCTTTTACCTCTCTGACGCCCACTGACTGGGAAGTCAAAATGAAGGAAACAACTCAGGCTTTTCTTGTTCACTCGCTCTCTCATAAAGGAACTGATGATAAATAACATGTACCGTTTCCTCCGGTGGCTCAATAAATGACAGATGTTATCGTTAGTTCTTTGTAATGAATACCAATAATATTAGATTCCCCTATGACTGCTTTTGCCCTAACTTCTACAACACCCAGGTGAGTCAATATCAAGGAAAAGGACAAAACCAAAGGCATATAAATTTAACTATTTAAAAACTTAAGCTGTTCCTCACAATATTGCTCATGTCAACATTCTGGCCGCAGAGTAAGAAACAAAAACAAAAACATGTAAAAATACCTTCATAACCTATTGCTAAATGTGAATTCCAGAACAGAGGTCAGGCCCTCTGCAGCCAAACATGAGAATGAACGCCTTGCCCAACAAACAGGTGACCTGCTCTGAATCCTATTTACAAGAAAACACACCTTTTAAAACTGCTTACAGAAGAATTTTAATAGGTGACCCTCCCTCATCCCTTTGGCTTTATTTTCCTATAGACAATAAAATACTGAAATGCCAGTTTGTTGAGGTGAGTGACTCCACTGTGGACTGACTGACTATACTGATTGACTATACTATACCATAGAACTCAACCTTACCAGCTACTGTTTGAAGAGACTTAACAGACATTTTTCTTTCAATCCTTATTGATTCCATGTGTATTTCTGAATTAAAAAGGACATTTTTTATACTACAAAACTTTGTACATGAAGCAGGAAAGAAATAAGTTAATCTACCTTAGCCAAGTAAGTTCTATTCAAAAAGTATTATTTTCTCTGTGTAAAATATTGTACCAGACTCTGGAGGAATGATATTTTTATAATAGTTGAGCTATTTGGGGACATAAGCCCTACCTTCATGCAAATGGTGGTAAGTATAAATATCAGGCAAAATGATTCAGCATCCAAATGGCCTAAATGACATAGAATTGAGAGCAGGAAGCTACTCCTAGGACCGAACTCTTTAAGGACACACAAGTTTGGGTATTACAGAGAAAGCTGTCTTACTCATCTTTGAAGCCCCAGGGTTAGAACACAATGCCTAGAATAGCAAGAGTGCTCAAAAAATGTAAAAACTACTGTAAATATAAAATAATAACGAAATAAAACAAAGAGATTTGTGGGCTGAAGTATTTAGGAGGAGCTTTATAAAAAAGATGCAATTTGAGCTGGATCTCCCTTGAGAAGGAACAGACATAGGGGAGGTACAAGATAGGGAAGGGAATCATTCAGAGAAAATGGTTACAAATGAGCAAAAGGAAGAATGAAGAATGATAGAGCACCTTTGCAGGATACTGGAAAGACCACCCAGATTGTGTTTAGGGTGTGAGTAAGAGAGCAGGGAGGGATAATGCTGGTTACTGTGGGAAGGGCACTTAATATGGAGGAGTAGAACAGTCAAGATTTTGTCCTGAAGAAAATAGGGATCAATGAAGGGTTCTGCGAGTATTTGTAAGCCCTAAGAATGAGCAGAGTTACATATTTAGATATGTGAAGAGGCCTGTCCAAAGAGCCACTAGTAAAATAAGTTGCAGAAATGAGATGATTCACTTAATAATTATTTACTAAGGCAACAGAGAGATAGGCCTGGGGCTAAGGGCTTGGGCAACACAGATGAATGAGACCTGGTTCCGGCACTCAGGAGCAAGTGTGCCCAAGGAAGTATTTTACGAGGTGCCCTGGAAGCAAAGACAAAGGGAGCTACTCCAGCCTGCAGAAATCAGGACAGACTTCTAACCTGAGAGTTAGCCAGGCAGAGGGACAGCAGGGGAGAATCAGCATGACACGTGCATTTGCCTATGCTCCTGTGTGTGTGTGAGTGAGTGTGTGTGTTTCCAGGAGTGAACAGAATCCTGCACAGCAAGTGGGACTCAAACCTCACGCCTGAAGCCTAGCCCTGGGGATTCCCCAGGAGGCAGCCTTGACTCTAAGGCGGAGTCCTAATGGCCCTAATAGGGCCATTCTCTGAAGATACAGAGATAGAGAAGGTGGAGGGGAGCCTCTTGCCATGCTCTGAATCTAGAAAATACTTAGTAACTGGGTGTTTGGAAGGCCTGAACATGTGTGGAAATGAATTAAATACTGAGTGAAATAAGTAGATTGTTTCTAAATTCTAAATTTGTGAACCTGCAAGTTTCTAAGGTGAAAAAACCTGAAAGTTTCCCTTCAAGTGATCTTTAGAAATATTTACTCAGGTGTTTGAGTAGACTAAATTTCATTAACTTCCAAAAAATCTCTACCCAAAGCTGCAGGTGTTTTAACACTATGTGGGGAGGTTACAATTTCATTAGACCTCAGTATTTAATCAAAGCTCGCCCTGAGTTTGCAGAAGTCATGACTTAGGGTGTGTGGTTAAATATTTTGGTTCGCTGAATTGTCTTTATGACCTACACGGATTATCAATTTTCAACCAAATAAAAGAAGAAGAAAATACTCAACCTCCAAACCTTACTGCCTTCAACAACAACAAAAATCTGCTGAAACCTCACAAAGTTCAAGGCATTGAGGCTAAAATAAAGATTAAAAAAACCTGCTAGAATATAAGCTCCGTGATGGTAGGGATTTTTGTTCCTTTTTTTTCACAGTCCTTTCCTAGGGACTTAGAACCCAGTGAGTGCTCCATAGATATAAATATTTGTTGAATACATTAAAAAGAGAATCCCTGATCTCAAGGAGTTTACCATCTGCTCATAATTAAATGTCTCTTACTGTTGAGGTTTGAAGGCCATGGGAGGCTATCACTGTGAACAGATTTGTGCAATTGATGGATAAGAGCTTTCTCAGGCGGCCCGGGGGCAAGTGTTTCCTATACAAACATCACCACAGTGAAGGCAATCAACAAAGTGTGAGCCCAGAACCCGCATCCCTGAAGAGTCTCTCCTGGTACTCAAAAGACTGGAGAGAAAAGCCTCCTCCTGTCCAAGGTCTTTTCATTTTGCCACAAATTGCAATATAACTCCTTTCAAGTGCCAGGCTACAAAATCCTTGAGATTTTTTATTTGGCTCTGATGAAAACCTGTATCCTGTTGGTCAGCCAGATTTTCTCACCACCTCCCTCCCCCAGGATATGCCTTTGTCTTCAAGCCCTGTTGTGAAATTCGCTTCTCCGGCGAGTTGCCTTTATTTCACCTCTTCCGCAGGGTGAGTCAGGGTCCCCTGGGCACTGACACACCTCGAATAACCAGAATGCACTTGCTGATACACACCAGTGTCTTAGCTATCATCATAGCAAGTCGATTCTATGGACTAGAAACTTCCCAAAGAGAAGCATTTACAAATTCTCAGAGCCCCCCTTCCTATAAAAGTAACTCAAATCTATTTTAATAATATGCATGCGATATTTCCACTTAGTCATCTGAAACCCTCCACTTAGTGTACAAGAGTCACCAGATTTTATGTTAATAAATTGGCACAAGGAGCTCCGTACTAATTTTAAACTTTTGATTGAAGAAGAATCTGAGACACAGCTGGATTCTCAGCGAATGCATGGACTAGAAAGAGAAGTTGTTTCCTGAACCCTCAAGACTTTTTGGTATTATTTTCCTGCTAAATTGCATATTTCCGTCCTTCAGAGGAGTCTTGAAGAGATCTGATTTCCTTCTGTTCTATTGTGTTGGTGTGAACGCCTTTGCAATTGAAAAGGAGGCCTCTGAGGGTGGTAGGAACAGAGTCAGCTGAAGTTACACAAAGTGAGGTGTGTGGCTTTGTGACTGGTTAAAGCACCCGTGCTAATGAGGCCAAGGTCATGGGTTCAATCCCTGAAAAGGCAGTGACTTCAGTCAATTCGCTGCCAGAGCTCTGCACCCCTAAACTACCACAGATTTGCTAGAAACCCAAAGATGTGAAGTTGGGGATGTGGGTGGGAAAGGGGAGGCTGATAGAGAGGCTGATAATATCAGTCCCTTGAGAGGGGACAGAAACCTCTAGTCCTAGCACTGGCCATTCTCTGGGGATGAGGGGCCTCTCCCAGGGAACTGCTACAGAAAACCAAGGAGCTGCCAGGCTGACCAGAAGAGGGCTCAAAGTCTGAGTCTGGTCAAGTACAAGCAGGGTGCCCTGTTGTAGGTCTAGTTCCCTGGTGATGATCAAGACACACGTATTCAAAGACTCGGAGGCAAACCCAGAGAGGGGCTCTGGGAGAGGAGCAGGAAATGAGAATGGGAAATCAGTAACAGAGGGGAAATTCTTCTAAATCCAATTGGCCTTACACAGAGCAGATGAAGCATGCCTGGAACTGAGAAATATGATTACCTCACTCTACATCTGAGGTCCAAAAAAAAAAAGGTATAGGTGTGGGGATGGGGAGTGACTTTAGTTATTAATGAATCCAAGAATATAAAAGGACATTTATGATTACTGATTGCCTCCTTGGGAAACAAAGTGGCATAAAATTGTAATTATTTCGTATTTTCCTTGTATTGACAAGAAAAAGAAAAGGGATATTAACCTAAGGCAAAAGAGGAAGTCAAAGACACCAAAATAAAGTAGATGAGGCACATGGCTGGCTGGATCAAGCATGTGACTCTTGATCTCAGGGTTGTGGGTTCGAGCCCCATGTTGGTGTAGAGATTACTTAAAAATAAAATCTTAAAAACACACACACACCAAACTAAAATAGAAACCTTCTTTGCCATTTAAGTTCTAAAACAGTCAACTTTGCTGCCTGGGTTCTCACCAATTCGGAGTTCGCCTGAACACCAGCTACTGCCAGACTACAGCTCTGAGCACTGGATCTTTCCAAAGAAATTTAAGACATGTCTTCGTATTTCTTTTTTTTTTTAAAGATTTTATTTATTTTTCAACAGAGAGAGAGGGAACACAAGCAGGGGGAGCGGGAGAGGGAGAAGCAGGCTTCCCGCGGAGCAGGGAGCCCGATGTGGGGCTCGATCCCAGGACCCCGGGATCATGACCTGAGCCGAAGGCAGACGCTTAACGACTGAGCCACCCAGGCGCCCATGTCTTCGTATTTCTTAAAGACCCTTCTGACTGATAGTGTGCAATCTGCTTGTCCTACAGGAATACCATCCAGGGGCCTCCTACAGCATAGCTGCACCATATATTTTATTTGCAAACCTAACCAAATGAACTTTGCACCAAGTTCTGAGGAACGAATATGTTGAAGAAAAAGAAAAGGGGTTCTACTCTGATGCTGTCCTACCAGAGGCCAGAGAAACAGACTCTTTATATGTGGGTATAAAGACTTAGGTAACAAACTCATCTTAGTTCTAGTTTAGTATTTTTAAATATTCTAAGCCCACAAAAGGACCAAAGCCTTGTGTTCTTTTTACATTTTATTATGTAATAATTGATACATAAAATATACATATGTATATATATATATAGCTCTTATGCAAATTCCAAGGCACTGTAATAAAGACATTTCTGAACCCATAGCAGCCTAAGATACAGATCGAAGACCGCTCCATCAATTTATTTGTTCAACTTTTAGAAACATTAGTTTGTTGAATTACCTGTTGGAGGAAGGAGAAGCAAAAGAAAAGAGGTAATAAAAATAGCATTCACTCCAGAAGAAATCAGAGTGAAGATGTCCCAGTGTCTGGGGCGGGTGGAACAACACAGTAGATTCAGGCCAAAAGGGGTAGGGGAAGGAAACCACACTCAGAATAGTAAGACATGGCTCAGTCCATGAAGGGCACAGAGCCCTTTATTGAGTGAAGACACTCAATAAACATCTGACAAAAATATGTGAAATTCAAGGAAACAACTTCAACTCTCCGACACACAGCTTTTTCCTACGTGCAATGGGGTAAGGTTCCCTCTACATAAGCCATTCTTGGGAGGATCAAAAGAAGACTGTATCTGGAAATGCTTTATGAGCTGCAAAAAGCAACATGATTTTAAGGAATGTCGTTTTATGGGATCTTCAGATATTTTTGATTGAGAGATTTTGTGCAATTGCTTTTGAGAAGGAAAGGTATTAGATGGTGGTTTTTAACTCACCAGGGTTTGAATTTCACTTCAGCATATCCTGCTGCTTGTTCTGTCTCTTTCATGTCAAATCATTTCCAACCGTACAGCTTCGTCCCAGAGCCCCTATAAGCTATAACAGGAATTGTGTTCCCTGCATATGAAAAATACGTGTGTCATGGCGCTTGCCACATCTAAAGTCTTAAAGGACTGCCCTTGGCCACAACTGAACCATGCAAAAATTAAAGAGCAGAGAGGAGGTATGACAGGCTTGCCATGCAGAAAATTCTGTTTGCCTCCATTTCTCTTCTCAAATATTAGCTTAATCTCATGGCAAAAGACTATTAGAGCATCTAAGCACTTTGGAGCTAGAAAAGGCTCTTAAAAAAAAAAAAGGTTTACCTGTTGTAGGTTCATTATATCATTTCCATTAGGTTTTGAAAAAAAGTGAAATCCGTTATTTTCTGGGGGACCTGGGGGCTGAGAACGGCTGCTCTTAGCTCGGGGTGAATGTGCCATCTGAAGGATGACTCTACTGGTCAACAATTTCCAGTATTTCCTTCCTGGTACCCCCTTCCCAACACCACCATGATAAAAATGTCCCTGACACTGCAATATTTTATCACCCTGTCACATTTAGCACGAGCGAGACCGTCACGCGGATCATGACAGCTTACTCTGTGCCAGGGCTCTACTAAGCGCTCGACTTCCACTGGCTCATGTAATTCTCACGTAGCTCCGGAGGTAGGCGTTCATGTGAACACGGTAAACATAAAGGAACCTAGTCATTCAAAGACATTATGTAGTTCCCCTAAAGACAAATGTCAGGAAGGGAGGAACCAGAACTCAAACCAAGTTGATCTGGCACCCAAGTCTCTGCCTCGCCATCTCTAAATAAATGAAAAACTTCCAATATTCTAATACGGAAAGTGACAACATAATATCTCATCACCTGATGTACAGAGGGCTGAATTTTGTTTTATTTAATATAACTTTTTAGAGGAAATCTGTTGTCTGTATATTTTAATCTTACTACCCATTTTTTAAAGAAATACTTGTGGAAAGGAGGGAATTCTCTATTAGAGCACATGTCTAATTTTTCATTCAGAAAGCAAGATAATTTGAAAACATTTGAAGTCAGTTCTCCCCTTAGAGACCATACAATTCTCAGAGAATGTTCTGGGAATAAACAGAATCCCAGCAGCCCTGGGGATGACTCCCCGATCTGAGGTGCTGCTTCAGGTGGTCAGTCCCAGGGTTCTTTCAGAGAACATTAAGGTTTCTTAAGAAAACCGCAGCAAGAGTTCATGCCTCTTAATACTGATTAAAATCTACTAAATATTACTTTGACAGTCTGGTAAAACAATGGGCTAGACAGGATGAATAGTACTACAGAATAAATCTGTGAGACATCACATCTTTACAACTGCTGAAACAGGACATCTCGATCATACTGTTTTGTTCATGCAAGCATTTTAATTTTTAAAACCACTCTGAGTGAGCCAGGCATGACATAAATTTCCTGAAATTGTGTTCTAACAGCTCTATTGCGAGAAGGCTAAGTGGGCCTTCCTACTTTCCCCCCATACTCGGAATGAACTAACAAAAAAGGTAATGTTCTTGCCCTTAAATGATCCACGAGCCAAGAAAATAAAAGATCAAGAGAGAGACATTTTCCCACCTGAGGAATTGCACACAGAATGAATATTGAGATGTAACACTGGGTTACAGCAGATTTTTTCCCTTTTTGAGACAAATAACAGTGTTAAAATATGCTGAATACTAAGTATGAAATATAATATAAGGGGCGCCTGGGTGGCTCAGTCATTAAGTGTCTGCCTTCGGCTCAGGTCATGATCGCAGGGTCCTGGGATCGAGCCCCACATCGGGCTCCCTCTTGGTGGGGAGCCTGCTTCTCCCTACTTGTGTTCTCTCTCTCGCTGTGTCTCTGTCAAATAAATAAAATCTTAAAAAAAAAAAAAAAAAAAAAGGAAAAGAAATATAAAAGTATCTGCCATAGAAAGGTGGCCAATGGCCAAAAAAACGTGTGTGTGTGTGTGTGTGTGTGTGTGTGTGTATACAAAATGTATCTGGCTCCCAACTGGAAAACATTTATTGTATTTTTAGGAGTTGCCTTCTAGCAGCTGAGGCAAGATAAACATCCTCCCAACTATCACCACCAAACTGAGAAAATGTGTACAAATTTAAAATTCCCAGAAACAAACCTCTGTCTGAATTGTGCCAACAGTAAGAATCCCATTCCCCTGGGACCTGAGAAACTTCCCTTTATTTTTCAATTTATAGAACTTATTACTGCAGAAATCACCTATTTTCCTTCAAAATAAGTTAAACCCAGATACAATTAATATGACAAGAAAAACCTCCAGTGGCTCACTTACCTTAAGCAATATCATTTATGCTAAACTTCTAGCACAAGAAAGGATAAGAAGTAGTTTGGGGTTTTTTCCTGTGGGGGAGGGGCGGGTGGGGTGGGGAAGTAGCAGATTTTACCCTGTATGCTTTAATATTTGAGAATTCTGCTCCTACTCCCTTGAGGCTCCAGGAGACATACATGTGTTCTAGTACAGCTGGACAGATTGGTTTGTTCTGGGACATGATCAAATAGTGGACAGAGGAAATGGTGCAAAATTTATAAGAACGACCTAACCACTAATTCTAAACCACTAATTCTAAACTAATCGAATTTAATAGAAATCATAGAGTGGTGTACAAAGATATTTCCAATTTCATAGGTACCGTGGTATCACTATTTCCTGTGTGTTATCTTAGTTGATTTCAAATGACTCGTTAGGGAAAGAGAAGAAATGAACTGTGGCTGTTAAGAGCGGTTCACCTAAGCCAAACAGAGAAAAGTGGGGGGCGGGGGGGCCGGGGGCAGGGTCAGGGACAGTGATACTGCCCCAATGCACATAGCAGCCCAGGTGAGGGGTCTAAGACAGCGGTTAATGACCCTAACAAATGTTATTCAGAAAAAGGAGAAACAAAGCACGCTCCGTCACATAGGGCCGGGTGCTCTGTGGAGCTGCATCTGACCATACATTAATGTTCTAAGTAAGGCTGGGGGTGTATACACTAGATATAGTCAGGACACTCACAGCTAAAGAGAAGCATCTCTCAGCTCTGCTTCTCCCCTCTGAACCCAGAGGGATTTGATCTCTAATTCATTGGAGGCGTGCACGGGTAACTACCATCTGAGTACCTACTATGTGCCCGACACTGGGATCCTCTCTCACAGGATGGACTCCAGGAATCACCAGGATTCCTGATGGACGGAAGCACCTTCCGTGCTAGGTGACCCCGCTTTGCTCCTGCCACTCCAGACACCCACACTGCTTCAGACTCCGAGCCACAGCGAGGCTCAGAAGATCAAGGGACCAGTCACAGCAGCCTTTTTAACTTTGGGAAAACCCAATGCTCACTTCACTCAAACGTTGCAAAGTGGTGCCATGACCCTTTAGCTCTTGACTCACCAATTCAAAGAGCCACATCACATACAGCCCTTAAGCTGCCCACGGCATGATTCTGCGTCTAGTGCCTTTCCAGGTCCCCCCAAGCGGAAGACAGTTCTGGCAGGGAGTCTGGGCAAGATTACTATAATATTTAGCCTTTGTCCCTTCTTTTGCTATGTCTTATCATAGAATAAGGCACACAAGTCTGAGAAACTGGGTACTTTGGTGTATGTTGGACTTGAGACCTGTACTCCAAAAGTACCTGCAGGACCTCAGGTCAGTGCAATCTGACCCAAGAAGCTCCATTTCAAAGATGAAGAAACTGAGATTCAAAGAAAGTAAAGCAGGGTCCATTCTTCAGAGAGTAGGGAAGGTGGGGTACACACGTAGTTCAACACCATGCTTCCTGTCTCGGGGATTTTACTGAGCACCTAACTAGTAGGAAATGGACAGAACTGAAGCGAACAGATTTCATTCCCTTAACTATTGGTGTGACTAAGAGCCACAACCACACTTCCTATCTGAGCGTTAGTTTTCTCGCCTGTAAAATGGAGAGAGTGTGTTGGACTGGTGATTCCTAACGCCTTTCGGGTCTGAAACTGTCATAAAGCTTAAGGATATAATTATGTGTGGATGTGGATGAATATATATGCATATAGATGAATACAGATGTATGTGTATATATGTATGTATATGTATATACATGACGTGCCGCAATTAAATACTATTTCCAACCACACATTTTGCCTAATTCCCTCAGAGACCATGTTTTCAAAATCCCAAACCAAGGCTAGGTACGTCCCATCATTGCAGCCCTTCGGAATCCCGGGTTGTGTGGTCAGTACTCTGGCTTCTCTCCAAACACAAGCGCTGAGTGAGAAGGAAGAGGAGGAGCCGCGTACTTTACATGAAATGTTAAGTGTCATTAAGTTCCCCGGAGGGAACGGCAAGTCTGCGGCAGGGCTGGGCTGGGGGGTGGAGGGGGGGGAAGAGAACACACCGCAGGAAGCACAAGTTAAAGGTGACAGGCGGTGGCTGCTCGAACCTGGGGCCGGGCCGGCAACGCACCAAGTGCGCAGCGCGTGCCGGGGCTTGGAACAAGCCTGGCTCCGCGCCGACGTCTGAGGGTGAGCCCGGAGTGAACTCCCGGGTGAGCCCATCCCGCGTGAGCAACTCGGAAAATGGGCCGTGCGGGGGCTGGCGGCGGGCCCGCGGCTGCTCGGTCCGAACGCACGTGGCACGACCCGCGCGGGGTGAAAGCGCCCCGCCCGCCCGCGCGGCCGCCGCCCCAACCGCCGGCGCTAGGACCCGACGCGCCGCGCGCACTTCCTCCCGCCGCGGTCCGAGCCGCCGCCGCGGCGCCCCCGCCCGCGCCGCCGCCCTACCTGGCGAAGCAGTACTCGCAGTGGTTACCCCGCTCGTTGACCGTGAGCACGTAGGCGTAGGCCGGGCAGGAGAAGAGCAAGTCCCCCACGTGGAAGGGCTGCAGGGCCCGCATCCCCCGGCCCTTGCCCGGGCTGCAGAAGCGCTCCAGGCCGCCGTCGCCCGCGGCCCTCATGCCGGCAGCGGGGCGGGGCTGGCGGGGCCGGCGATGAGGGGCGCCCGGAGCGGCGGCTCCCCGCGAGCTGTTATTGGAGAAGCGTCACCCAGAGCTGCGGGGGGGCGGGGAGGGAAGCCGCCGGAGACGCCGCGGCGGCCACAGCTCCCCGGAAGGGACGCCGGCCCCGCCCGGCTCTCGCGCGCCCCCGGGGGGAGGGGGGAAGGGGGAGGGAGGGGGACCGGCCCGGCGGCCCCGCCCCGCCCCGCCCGTAGGACCCTCGGCGACCCGCCCGGCACGCGCTCGGGGTGCTTCCGGTGTGGCGGCGACGGGCGCTGCAGCCACGGAGGCTCCTGGCGGCCGGGCGCGAGGCGTCTGCGCCTCGGCGGCGTTTCCGCGGGAAGAGCGGACGCTGCCCCGCTCCCGTGGGCGGGTGGGGTCGCCGCGGGTGGCCAGGACCCAAGGCCTCCGCGGATAGGCCGCCTGGCCCCCACGGTGACCCACCTTTGGTACATCGAAAGGGACAAAGATGTTTCTCAACCTCCTGTGTCTTGTCCCTGTCGGAGACCCTAGAAGGGGTCATCCGGAGCACCGAAGAGAAACCGCAGTCCCAAGAGTGTGAGGTGCCGAGGGATAAAGGGCGCTTTCCTAAGGTTAAAGGCTTTTAAACCTCGTGAGGCTTTAAACCTTCCAGGGAGTCTCTGGAGTCCTTGGTGTGAACGTTTGCCTCTCCGGTGGAAGTTAATTACCCGGACAGGAGAGGAAAAGTCCCGTCAGCCGGGCTCACTGAGTCTCTGCTTTCAAGAGACTTACTCTTCGCAGAGAAAGCAGGAAATAAGCTTGCCTTCAAGGAACTTAGACTCTTCTAGGGGTCCAAATGCTATGCTCTGGCCAGAACTCTAGGCTAGAATTTGCAGTGAATTTAATCACATGGACCACTCACCATCATCTTAGAAAAGTCCATTTGGTTAATCACACAGAGGATTTGGAACCTGTATAGCTCATAGAACAGTACTTAGCACGTAAGTCCTATACACATGCATGCTGTTGGTATGACTCATGTGAGAAAGGAGGATGTAATCTGGGTTCCACGAAGGATTGAGTAAGAATGAAATTGATGTGCATGTAGTAAAAACTCTTAAATGAGTGAAGGGAGAATTTAGCAGAAAACATACTAAAAACTCAACTTTGATCTCAAATTATGTTACACGAGTAAGTTCAGGACTAGTTTAGCAAAGGGAAAGACGAATACGATTTGGAGTATGTCTTAAAATCAGTAGAATTTTTGACACCTCAGTAAAATTCCTAAAACGAATAAGCCTGTAGCTTATTCCTGTAAAGAAGAATACATCTCGAATGCTATTTCATGTATGCATTTGAAGAAGCATCCACTGAGTCACCACTATGTGCCAGTCACTGGGATAGAAAGATGGACAAAATGTAGGCCTGAGTCTTTGCATTTGACACATTCACAAGCCAGTGATAATTACTGTTAGTTAGTATAATGGGCCAATTGTGCAAAGCACATTAAACACATTGTCTCATTTATTCTGTAATCACAACAGCCCGATGAGTTAGGCGCTAAGTCCCTCTTTTCCAAAATAGGAAACTTAAGACTCAGAATCACTTCCACGGCCACACAGTAAGTTGCAGAACTTGGTTTCAAACTCAAGTCAGTCTGAATGGGAGACCCATGCTCTTAACCCAAATGTCCCTCTGCATATAAATACAGCACACTGAGAAGTGTTGTTATGGTGGCTTGTGCAAAGTATTCTGAGAATACAGGCAATGAGTGACAAACTGAGTCTGAGGAATGGAGCTTTGGTCAGAGCCTGTGCCACATTCAAGGAACACTTGAGCCTAAAAGGATGGGTGAAACTTGACTGGTAAAGGAGCGCAGAACAGTTTCCTGGGCAGAGAACTGCACACAAAGACAGAGGGACTTGAAAGAACCGAGTTTTGTGTATTGGGGCCTTGTGAGTGGTTCTGAGTGGAGCACAAGTTCTCGAGGAGAAGGCAGGAGGTGAGACAGGAACAGGGGAAGGATAGCTTCTCGAGAGGTGAGCAGTGTCGCAGATGTGATATGGGAACCACTGAAAAATCTGTAAGCAGAGGAGTGCCATGATCAGTCCCGCGTTTAGACTGAGTTCTACTGGCAGGTTTGCAGATAAACTATGAGAGGAGAGGACTGAACACAGGTCCACCACTTCAGGGAGCATCTGCAGTATTTTATTATTATTATTTTTTAAGATTTTATTTATTTGACAGCACAAGTAGGCAGAGAGGCAGGCAGAGGGAGAGGGAGAAGCAGGCTCCCTGCTGAGCAGGGAACCCGACGATGCGGGGCTCCATCCCAGGACCCTGGGATCATGACCTGAGCCGAAGGCAGCTGCTTAACCACCTGAGCCACCCAGGTGCCCCAAATCTGCAGTATTTTAAATGGAAGGCGATGAGAGCCAGAATCAAGGCAGTGGCATTAAGGAAAGGGGCAAAGATGCTGAGGGTAATTCCAGTTTCTTGCTTGGTATATGGCATATGGCAGGCAGGTAACAGTGTGTTGGCTTTCTAGCGCTAGCCTGATCAATCTTGTAGGCTCAAGATAGGAACCATAAATATCCTAGAATTGGGGGAATGAAAGAGGCATCTTCTTACTAATGAGGAAGGTGAGGCCCTGTGAAGTTAGCTTGCCTGATAACCCAGTGGCAGAGCTAGCATGAGATTCTACAATATATTCATTCATCATTTAAATATTTATTACATGCTTACTGTGTTCCAGCAACAGTGAGAAGGGCTGGTGACGTAACAATAACAGAAACTGACTTAATCCGCACCCTCACAGAGCTTTGTAGAGTCTGGTGGAAGAAGACATTAATCAGATAAACAAATACAGTCAGTGGTCTTAAGCACTAAGCCAGTGTTTGGGGGATTTGACCTAATCCAGAAAAGCTTTTCAGAGAGAGTAGTGCTTGACCTACGATCCAAAGGATGAATAGAACTTAATCAAGAGGAGAGGAGGAACAGACATTCAAGCAGAGTGAACAGCATATGCAAAATTCCATTGGTAGGAGGAAATGTGACCTATAGGAAAGTCAGAGTGACTGGAGCAGAGCTAGGGGGAGAGTGTTGTTTGAGATCATTTTAGGAGGTAAATTGGTCTTATTGGCCAGGCTACCGGAATCTACTCTGATCAATAAAAGCTCTGGCAGTTTCCAGACTACTTACTATGTTAAATGAGCTTTAGGCCAGTCACATGACTTAAATCAATTCTGACAATTATGTTTTATTACAGGTGGGTGTTATATGTAAATGAAAGAATTTTTTTTTTAAACCTTAGAAGTTGCTGAATACATGCCTACCTAGGCAAAATCTTGGATACCTTTTTGGGCTCAACAGTTTTTTGTTTTTTTTTAACATTCTGATTATGTGGCATTCTAACCAGCACAAAGATGAAAAGACTGGCATAAAAGTAAATAAACAATTATAATACAGTAAACAATTCCCTGTTTTAAGGATCAATTGTGTGAAGTAACCTACTTGTTTACTTCTTTTATTGCAAGTGATCCCTGCCCCCCACCCCGAAAGATTTCCAATGGCTGAGAGAAACAATAGTCTGGCTAGCGAGCAGTCTCTCGAGGTGAGGGGTGGCAAGAACAGCCTTATTCTTGTGGGTGAAGGTGGCTGTGATTGAAGAACCCTGGAAAAGAAACAGCCTCATTTCAGAAAAATGCCTGTGCTGAACTCCAGTGACTCGAGATGGGGGAATGGTCAGTTAAGCAATAGCCATGAATTTAGGAGCTTAAATTACGAAGAAAACTGTGTTTAAAATAAACGCCCAAGCAATGGCAACACACCAGGCAGGCAGACTGATGACAGCACTCTTAATGCAGCTCATACTTGTCAGTCTGCGGCTCTGCATTCTCAAATTCCGTGAACGTGACCTGCCAGCGCCAGGGCCCCTTCACCTTTTAGCCTCCCTTCCGCCCCTTAGCGGGGAAGGAACGGGGTTTGAACGGAGTTTTCTGGTTACTTTGCCTCCCTGAGTCTCAGAGGGAAATGATACAAGGATGAAGGCCCCCTTCGCTTAATTTCTGTAACCTAGAAGTTGATCCAGTTCAGGAGTAAAAGATCGCTCCAGCCACAGATTAGCACATGAAAGAAATAGCTCCAGCCTGGGGGGAAAAAAAGCGTGAGCAAAGAAGGAATACCAACGAACACGGACAACAGACATTGACCTTAAACCGCTGTACTTATACATGTATTTCATTTATCGGTTACATATTATGTGCTTACACTCTGATAGACCCTGGTCATACAAAGGTGAGAACACGGACGTTGGAATAGTTATTGTAGTAGCTCCAAAGATATATCAATTTAACACATCTGCCAGGCCCTTTTAGCCTACGTAAGGGAACCTTTAAATTGAGGATCTTGAGATGACAGGATCGTGCTGGATTATCCAGGGGGACCCTCACTGCAATCACGGTGACCTTACAAGAGTGAGGCAGAGGAGATTTGACACAGACAAGAGGAAGCAGAAGCGTCATCATGGAGGCAAAGATGGCAGCAATGTGGCCACAATCCCAGGACGGCACACAGCCACCAGGAGCTAGAAGAAGCAAAGGACAGCTTTTCCCTTTGAGCCTCCAGAGGGAGCGTGGGCCTGCTAACACCTTGACTGTAGCCCAGTGATACCGATTTCAGGATTCTAGCCTCCGGAACCATGAAAGAATAAATTTCTGTTATTTTTAAGCTTGGTTTGTGGTAATTTGTCACGGCAGCCATACAAGATTAAAACAAATTATAATACAGGGGCACCTGGGTGGCTCAGTCGGTTAAGCGTCCGACTTGTAATTTCTGCTCAGGTCATGATCTCATGGGTCATGGGATCAAGCTCCACGTCGGGCTCTGCGTTCACTGGGGAATCTGCTTGAGATTCTCTCCGTCTGCCTCCCCCCGCCCACATGCTCTTTCTCTCTCTCTCTCTCAAATAAATCTTAAAAAAAAAAACACAACCTAAAATACAATAAAAGTTTTAATAGAGAGAGGAACAAAGTACAGGAGAAAGGCTTTACAGAGGACCTGACATTTTAGTTCCTTCTAGAAGGAAGACTAAAGATTGACCAAAAGAAGGAAGGCCCGCAAAATGGATTTAAGAACCTGAAGGTGTAAATTCACTGGGGTAGGAAAGACTTGACAATCCAGGCAAGTATTTTTTCTTTTCTTTTCTTTTTTTTTTTTTTAAGATTTTATTTATTTTTAGACAGTTGGCATACATCATAGCAGCCGGATGCCTCTTCAGGGCTTCATGGACCTGGGCCAGCTGGTGGGCCTAGAAGCTCCCGGTCCCTGCCAAGCCTGGAAGACTCCTCATATAGGGTTACAATCCTGTCACTCCAAAAACAAATATATATACATATATATAATTTTTTAATTTTTTAAAAGTAATCTCTACATCCAATGTGGGGCTCGAACTTACTACCTGGAGATCAAGAGTCACAGGCTCCACCAACTGAGCCAGCCAGGTGCCCCAAGAATTTTTCTTTTATTTAACAAACACTCCTATAGCTCTTACTGTGTACCAGGTGCACTTTTAAAATCTATTCTCGGGGCGCCTGGGTGGCTCAGTTGGTTAAGCGACTGCCTTCGGCTCAGGTCATGATCCTGGAGTCCCGGGATCAAGTCCCACATCGGGTTCCCTGCTCGGCGGGGAGTCTGCTCCCTCTGACCTTGCCCCCTCTCATGCTCTCCCTCTCTCTCTCATTCTTTCTCAAATAAGTAAATAAAATCTTTTAAAAATATATAAAATCTATTCTCAATCTTCCTAATGACATTTTATAGATGAGAACACCAAATCACTGTAGTTAAATAACTTGTCCAAGTTAACAGTGGGGCTCATGTGGTGATGAGTCCATGGCCTTGACCAGTTCAGCACTCTACCTAACTCTTTGGTCTGAGCTACAGCCCCAGGTAGGGGGTCTCAGGTAAAGCTGGGCCAGCGAGGTGAGCCCCATGATGTACGGTGCTGTGAGGCTGTGTGCATAGGAGTTCTGTACACTATATGGGCACTACGAGCCAGAGGAGAAATTTGGCTGGTATGATCTGATTGTTGCTTTAGAAAGGTCATCTTCATGACTGAATGTAGGATGGATTACCAGGGGCTGAGGTCAGAGAGAGAGAGAAGTAAGGAGCTGATGCAGTAGATGGTCCAGAGGAGAGAGATTGCTGGCATGAACAAGGGCAGTGACAGTAGTGATGAAGAGGAGGGATATGGATTTGAAGAACTTTTAATTTAATTACCAGGACCTGGTGATTACAGCGTGTGAAGGCAAAGGAGAAGGGGGTATATGAGCCGTGGGAAAATATGTATTTTTTCACCTCCATCCAATACCTCAAGTGTGTTTCCTCCTACCTTCTGTCCTGAGCATATTCCACAAACAAGATTTTGTTATTTCTTCCTTCTCTGTATTTCTTGTTCAATGTCCCTTTGTTTCTATTTTTATGCCACTCTGTTCTTATGGCATCATGCCTGGATTACTGCCATAGCAGTAATATTTTAAGATCGCCAAAGATCATGCAGCCAGCTCTGCATTTCCTTCCATACCCTCACCATTCCTCCCATTCAGTCAGTGGCCCTGACTCAGAGAAGAGATGATATTGCAGAGTAGGAGCAAAAGGGCTCTTGGGCTTCAGGAGCTGAAGGTCTCGGAGACTCAGCCTCCAATCTTAGCAGATTCATGCTGATGTAGAGTGAGGACTCCCAGAGAAGATTCTCCAGGACCAGGGTAGGAGGGAGAATTGGAAAGAAAGCAAGAGGGAAGTTGGGGTGCTTATTTGAGAAAGCACCTTAATTTCCTTCCAGGCTAAACACTGGAGGAGTAGGGTAATGAAATAAAAATCCCTTAGCTTTCAGGGGATTCAGACCAGAGGTAACCTATGTGCTAGTGCTAGTCTCATGTAGACCCCAGAATTCCCTGTGTACTAGAAATGGGTGTGTAAGAGAAAGACTCTCTGAGGTTTCCCATGGGAAGCAGGAGAGTGGGTTCCCATGTCCCTAAGAGGCACCCTCAAGTAGACAAGTGAGCTATCCAAGAGGACCACTGTGGATGAGAGCAAGGGATTGATGACCAAGGATCATCAAGGATCATGGGTTCCCTGCTGAACTCAATGCCTTAGCACCATGGTGTCACCCAAATACAAGAGGTAGCACCAGGAAACAGAATAGGGTCTCTCCCTGTTCTGTGTGCCTTAGTTACTGCCATCAAACACATTGTCTTAAAATAATTGCTTTCATAATGAGACTTTCTGTCAAAGAACTCCCAGTTCTTTATCATACATCTCATCAAGATCAAGCTCTTCTTCCTGGCTTTAAAAAACCAACTTCTCTACCTGTCTCGCTCAGCTTGAGTTCTATCTATTCTGAGAAGCTTTCTCCAAATGTTTTTGCCCATAACAATTTGTATTCCCTAAGGTAAGTCTCATCTATCTATACTTTCTGGGCATGCAATCAGCAATGTTGTATATATCCCCATGTAAATTAAAAAGTCTTTAAAGGGAGACACTGTATATTTATTTGGTGGTTTTCTCTGTGGAGGCCTCCACACTTGTTATGTGTTAGATTCTCAAATATTTTCCCAGTGACTGAAGAGTAGGCTGATAAAGTTGTGATGGGTGGTGATATTTTGATTTTAAGAGAATGTTATGCTGGTAATGTTTTTGACTTAACTCCTAGACTTTATTACAACCATATCCCAAGAATGAATAAACAATTCTAGGTAGTGAATCTATGAAGAGTTTCAAGATTGGAATCTTTATTCTGAAATAGCTAAAAACAATTTTAAAAGGGGGTGAGAGTTTGTTGTTGTTGTTTAGATGGGGTTATACTGTTATTTTCCCGATCATGGACTCATACGGTTAGTGTGGAATGCTTAAGAATCCAGCTGGCCAAAGGCTTTCATGCGGCAACAATGGTTGTGGGCAACAGGGCTCTGTTGTCTTGCTGGCAAGCTAAGGTGTGGACTCAGAAATAAACCCCTGCTTCCAGGCTGAAGTGCAGCAAGAGCATTCCTGATACATAATTTACCGCCCTCACACCAGCATCTCAGCTACACTGCAGCGTTTTTACTAGAGGCAGAATTACCCCAGAAGAAGAAACTATTTATATCAGTGGGAGGAGTAATCAAGTCAGAGAAAAGCACATAAATAACTATTTCAGAGTGAGACTGACCAATTCTTAAACTACCAGCCATATTCTCTTGTATTTGGAGGGAGGGAGGGAGAGAGGGAGGAAAGAAGGAGGAAGGAAGGAAGGAAGGAAGGAAGGAAGGAAGGAAGGAAAGAAGGAAGGAAGGAAGGAAGGAAGGAAGGAAGGAAAGAA